>NC_142588.1:38392443-38397443 GCF_965207765.1 Zootoca vivipara
TAAAGAGTTGTGTGAGTTGCTGAGTTTGTGTCTGACTCCCACCTCCGAGGGAATTGGACTGTCCTTGGTTCTTGATGGCACGCCTATCCTTCCCCGAGCCCCCTTGACATGTTAGCTAAAATCCCATACGGTTGACAAATACTTCGAAAGCAAAAATAGTGGTTTTTTTTATTACTGTTACTATCAGGAAGCTGTTATTAATGCGCTGCCCTTTAAAGCCAAATTTCCATCTGCTTGATATCAGGGAAAGAAGAAGTGACCGGGAAGGGCAACTGCTCCAGTGTTTCCCAAATTTTATTTTAAAACAACTTGGGAGATTAAATTTGTTAAAACCGATGACAAAAAGGGAAAGCGTCTCTTAATCTGAACGCGCTGGAATCGAAGGAAGCTGCTTTCCTTCCCTCCTCCTTCCCTTTTTCTTTTTCAAATGGGATGATTTAGTCTCGCGAGACGTTTATTTGGGATGTAAAAGTTAAATGTGTTGAGGTGAAAAGTCATCTTGTTCTCCACTAGTCCGGATTCACCTCGCAGTCCCCCATCTCCATAATTCAAGCTCTATGCTCCAGGGGTCACCCAAACCCGTCCATTTTCCCTGAGATCAGCTCCTGTTTCTTTCTCAAGCCTCTGTCATCCCTTGTAAATAACATAATTACAAGCAGGTCCTTATTAAATTATTTAACCTGTCTTGGTCAACTTTCTCGAGGATAACTACAGTGTTATCAGGACCCCTCCAAGACATTTAAAGGCAATGAACTGCCCCCCCCCCAATCCCAAAAGCTGCCTGTTAGCTACTGGATGGCTCAACTTTTAAATCTTCTTTTATTTTCCCAAGAGAGTCATTTGCTGCTTTCCCGGTTTCTTCAGAAAAAAAGATAATGTTTCCACACATGTAAACGAGGGGAACTTGTGCCCTTCAGAAAATAGAGAATTCCGGGGGTGTTTACTACTGTATATAAATGCCCAGTGCATTTTTTCTCTCTCCTTGCAATGGTGCACGAAGAGAAACTTGCGTTCTCTGGCATCATTTGAAAAATAATAGTAAAATAATAGTAAAATAAAATGTAAAAGGCATCAAAAACAAAGGGCAGGGCTTTGGGAATATGTGGCCTGGGACACAATTCCAGATCGGTTAAGCTTCCAAGCAGTCTCTCCTCTCTTCTCCTCTCCTCACCAGAAAGTTTATAGCGATCTTGACAAAAATAGGGTTAGATTTAAATGCCCTCCGCAGTTAAATGAATGGTGCTCTTTTGGAGAAAACCCAACCTGACAGGCAAACCCCAGTCCTCTGACAAAGACGGAGGCGTTGTGCCCTCCAATAATTATTTCAATAGGTTACAGAGAGGCACCCTTTTAAACTCTGGAGCGCTCTCGAGTTGACAATGACTTTTTATTTCCTTTGTACATAGCAGCTAAATGTTTTCGGAAATCGCTGTTGGCTAATTAAGAGGGTACTATAGGCAGCTCTGCAAGTTTTGATGCTCTTGAATAGAGAGAGGGGGAGGGAGAGAGAAAGAAAGGAAAGAGGCTAACATTTTCAAGCACACTTTTATTGGTAATTGAAGCTACGGATCTTTGCAGTAGCACCAGTGCTGAAAATACAGGCTTTTAATCTCTCTTCGCTGACGGGGAGGAAAAAGGGGGAGGGGGAGAGATAGCCCAGTAACTGATCAAAGAGTCAATGGCGCTGAACCGACAGTTTATGGATTTCTGTTGGTGCTACAAAATAAAAAATAAATCACATCTAAATACGCGGATTCATCAGAGGCGAAGTAACAATCACCAGAAGTTATATGGCGTGCTGCAACAACAAACATTCGCAGCCACTGACTGCTTGTTATGTCTGTGGTGTCATATATTTCTTCAGGCTTCTCCACACTGGTACCTGCTTTAGACAACTTGGGGAAACTAGGCCATGTCCCCGCTTCAGTGACGAGGACTTTTGCAGGCTTTCCTTGGGAAAAAGGACACGCGCAAGCTACCCACCGTGGCCTTGTCAACAAGGGAAAAAGTGGCTCAAAGTGGGTAGCAAACGCAGTAGGTAGGTGGGAGGAAAGAAAGAAGAGAAGCTTGCCTTCCCCACACTTGGTGTTGGGGAAGGAGGGTGGCCGAGGCGGTGAATGGCGGGGGCTGGAAATTACATGCATTCGTGTGCCTCGAGCGGTTCTTCTTCCACCACCACCCTTTCTCCCCCCCTCCCACCTCCCACAGCCCCCTTTGCAAAAGGAGGCAAAAAGAAAGAAAGAGAGCCCGCAGTAATGGGAATGGAAGCAAGTGACCTCATGGAGCACAGACGGCTGAGGCCCAGGCTGTGTGAAGGGGAAAAAGCGGGGGGGGGGAGCGCGTTGAGGCAAAGCAGGCGAGGCAGGGAAGGAGAGAGAGGGAGAGGAAAGCACCCCTTTCTGCGCGAGGTGGTAGGGGCTTGTGGAAACGCAGGCCTTCTCGAGGAAGGAGCCTTGAACGCGGCGCTTATTTCCGCGAAGGGAAGCCGGCGCGCGCGGGAAAGCTCTCCAGGGGAGCCTGCGAGGCAAAAAGCAGCGCGCGCCTAGAGCTCTCTCTCTCTCCCCGCTCGCTCTGTCTCTCTCTCTCTCTCTCATTCTCCAGGGGAGGCTGGGCTGGGGGAGGGGCAGGAGCGGGTAGAAAGCGGAAAAGCCTTTCCATGAGCTGCCTGGTGCAGCCAGGCTGCTGCCGCCGCCGCCACTCCTCCTCCTCCTCCTGCTGCTCACAGTCCGGTCAGGCACGACGGTTCCCCTAAGTCTGGAGAGCGGAGGGGGGTGAGAGAGAGAGAGAGAGAGAGACAGAGAGAGCGCGCGCGGGAGAGAGAAAGCGCACCTATAGCTCCACACCATCTGTTAGAGCCTCTGCTCAAAACCCACTCAACCGTGTGCCCAGACACACTTGCCTTTTTTACCCAAGAAAAATCATTGTTAGCAGTTTCAAAATAAACACCAGATTGCCCATTAGCACTTTCTTCCCCAAATATCAGGCCGATAATAACCATATTGTTGTGCATGCTTCTGGGATTCCTCAAGGCGGCTAGACACTTCTTGTTTTGATCAGGAAAAGTGTGTGTGTGTGTGTGTTGTGGGAGACGGAGGGAAATAGCAGCTTTCGTACCTAATTCAAAATGCGCCGTAACCCGCTGTAAGGGACGCTATTTGGGAAAGAATGCCTCATAAAATATATAAGAAAGGGCCACAGCCTCAGTGACCGGGGAACCCCTCTTTCTCCTATAAAAGACTCAGTCCTTTGCATCTAGTCCATCTGGTTTCACCTATCACGCTGCTCTTAGGTTGGGGCCGTTGAAAAGCATTAGCACTGACATGACCACAAAAAGTGTTGTGTCGTCCCATCTTTAGGTTGCTGCTTCTAATTAATATACCACCCTTGTCCTTTAAATGATGCAATGAACTTAGTGCTTTTTTGGAAAAAGAACAGGCTTGGATCATGATCCCTGCATGAGCAATAGCCATAAAGACCTTCTAATGAGCAGGTAACAAGCTCCAAACTTAACAAAAATACAATAAAATAAAATTGGCAGGCTGTATTCTTTAACCGTTTAGAATGTTCTAAGGTCTGAGTGCAAAGGCTTGAGAGTTAATAATCTTGTAACTGAAACTTTGGAAACCAGTGCTGTCCAAACGGCACTTTCCTTGAGTCCAAAAAAACTAAGGCAAAGCTTTGTGCTTTTAGGTAAGGAATAATGTTTCTTTTGGTGCTGCTTGTTAATCCAAACCCCAGGGGGTGTATAAAGTATAGCGCTAATGCTTCTAATTGGAATAACATGTTACCACAAAATTGTTTTTTTATATATTACATTTTTTTTTCATTTGCAGCTTTTTCTGACACAGCCTTTAAAAAGGTAAATTGGAAAAAAGCCCCAACAAAAAGCAAAAACAAACAATCAAAAAGCTACCACCTCAGCTTTTGGCCGTGTCAAAGTGTGTACGTAAGACGAAAGTCGATCACATCCAACTGGTTCCCTATAGGGAAAAGCCTGGCTGGGAAAAGGCCCGATCTTACAGCCCTGCACCATACAGTGCTTGTATTGGTTTTTCATGGAAGTTTCTCATCAATAGGGGTTGCTTCATAGAACCCAAATGGGAATGATGTTGGAAGGAGGGGCTAACATATAGGGAGGAAAGGGCAATTTAGGTCTTAATTGGGGTTTCCCCCCTTTCATTCATTTATTTGCTTAAACAAAACAAACAAAACAAAAAGCGTGTGGAATTGCGCCCAGGTTTGCCTCACGCAGATTTCCAGCTGACAGTGTTGCTCAACAGTAGGATGTTTGTATTGCTATTATTCCCTTCAAAACCCTCGCTTGTTACGATCTGGATCGGCCTGCATCTGACGGGGGCATATTTGGAATATCCTGCTAATTTTACACACACCAGCTGAGATCAGGGAGACACATTCCCCGGATCAAGTAGAACTGGAGCAGTTCTGTGCTCAGAATATGGCACTGTATGTGTGAGAGAGACAGACAGAAATGGAAACAGGCATGGAAAGAGGTAGTAGCAACAGAGGAAGGAAGCGAAGAAGAAGAAGAAAAGCCCTTTTAATTACGCCCCCGATCCTAAAGGCATCTACTTGAAAGAGGTGGGCTTGTTGACTGCAGTCCAAGGCAATGTGGTTAAGGGTGAGGACTGCCAGGCTCCTGCAATGCCGGAAAAGGTTCCTTGCCTTTCCGCCCGCCTCCCCTCCCCGCTCAGCTTCAGAAAAAAACGGGAAGGCATGAGGGGAAATAATGTGTGACGTTGACAAATGGTTCTTTGACAGGTAAGCAAAGACTGAAATAGATCATTAAGCGAAATATTTTATTCCCCCCCGTCCTGCCCCCCCCGCGCCTAATTTAACGTTTTATTGTCGTGCAATGTGGTTAGGTGCTGGCGAAGAAAGCGTTGGTTCTGGCGCGTGGGGGGGGGGGGAACGCGACGAATGAAATAAATAAATAAATAAGCGGGTGTCCTTTTTCGCGCCAAAAAACGCAGCCGCGCCGG
>NC_142588.1:38402443-38409943 GCF_965207765.1 Zootoca vivipara
AGTTTCAACTTTTTAATGTAAGGGTGTAAAATTTTGCACAGTACAAACTACTTCTTTTATAAGCCTTTTCCCTCATAGGAACGTTTTATATATTTTAGCTAGATTTCCCCACCCTCTTGAACACATTTCTTTAAAAGTAGTTGTAGTTCTTTCTCTTTTTTTGACAATGTTTTGTCTTTTTTTAAAAAAATGTCATCCCTGTAATGGATACTGTGCACAAAAGAATACTATAAAGTAATTGTAGCCAAAGAATACCTAGAAAAAAGAAAGAAAGAAAAGTGTCCATGGGAAATTAGGCTGCCCCAAAGAAAGTCAAATAAAAGAAAAGCCCTATATTTTTATGTAGGACTGCTGAAAAGGATGAGAGTATCATTTTCATAGTGGAATAATGTTTTCTGGGAAAGCACAAAAGCAGATGTTCCTCATTAGGAACACCCATTGTCTACATATCACAACTATGAAGAGATAAATCTATCCTATTTCACCCATACATTCCAATGGCTGTAAATGATTACAGGATGCCGCTATAACTGCTAAACCAAAACCACACTGTGTGCTAAAATAATTCTTTTCTGCCATCATAATATTTTATTGGAAGGTATGGAAATTCCTGGTAAGAGACATCCTTTTGACTTTTCCTTTCCTTGTTTGGCTAGAATATATAACAGTGTCCAACTGTTGAAAACTGAAGAGACTGATTGCGAAAGAACATGGGAAGTCAGGGTTACATTACTATCACAACATTAAGAAGCAACTTGCTGGTTAAAACAATGGCAGATCTGCCTGTGCACACTGAATGAGCTTGCAAAGTATTGCTGAGAGCATGCTTGGCATCATTTTTCCAGATGGTACTATCACAGTCGTACTGTTAGTTGGCATCTCTGTGGGTAGTAAATACTCTCCCTCCCCAATAAATCTGGCATTATTCTATAGAGTTTAGAAGACTTATAATTCCTAGTGTGTTCTACTTTTCTGTATAAACGCCAGACATCTGTTTATCCCATTTTCTTTCATACAGAGTTTGGAATAGCTTTAGTTTTTTGAGGGTGGTGGGGGGGAGAAGAAATTTTGTCATATTTAACAGCTGCTACAAACTTCCAACCCTGTGGGCTCTTAAAATACTTTTCAGCTGACCTCAGATTTTATACATAATTGACATTGTTTGCAGAGAAAAAAATGCCCCTCTGTAGTTAACCTTTCATAGTCACTATGTAACTTTGTATTGTCTTCATTCCCGTTTCAGTGTGAGGGAAAGCTTTAATAGTTTGTATCTTTCAGAAGGCTGATGAAATTATCAAGTTTTGTTTCATGCTTTAGATTTCCAAGAAATAGCTTTATTTTACTTGTAGATAAAGTTTGTTCCTTCAGAGTAATTGTAGAATGGTAGCTGCAGACTGATTGGAGGTGGTGTTTTTTTTTAGTCAACAGTGTTTCCTTTCACTTCCTGTCACAAAGGTCAAAGAAAGCTGACCTTTGCTGGCAGTCCTAGTCACTGAATTATTCATGTGATTGACTTTTTGTCAGTGCACACAGTTGTGCTCTGGGACATTTTATTCATTTACCTCATTTAAAGAGCCTTTCTGCACCTGTTCAAGTATTAATATCATGTAATTTGGGCCTAATGCCGATTTTGCTGAACACTCATTATATTTTTTATTAGCTATATTTCCAAACGATTATGTATGATTATTACCAAGCCTTACAAACAGCAATGGGTTATTCCCTAGACCTTTACATCTTCTTGTCAGGTTGTTTTCAGAAGCAAGGAGGATAAACATTTGACCAGTCCCAATGTTTTTATTCCTACTCCATATCCAACCAGAGAACTTAAAGCTTTTCCCTTATGGCTTTGTGAAAGCATGATTAAATCCAACTCTGCAGAAGCTGTACAAATGCCAGCATTTATAAGGTCAACGCTTTTGTTAAAAATGCTATGTAAATGAGGATCTGCAAAAAGGGACATTAAATAAAATTAAATTCATTGTCTTCTTTAATGTCATTTACATTTTGGCTAAGCCCTGGCCTGTCAAGGAGGATTTTAAAAATAATTTTAATTACACATCATTTAGGGATCCAAGGTTGTCTATTCAGTAGCATTTGGATAACCTGCAAAGCGTTGTCTGTTTATTAACTTCTTAAATGACAAGTTGTCATTTAATCTGCATAATGCAATGAAAACAGTGCATTTTATTGTAAAATGTTCATTCTTAGTTTTCTTTAAGGAGTGCATGTAATTACTGTAGAATAGGCCTAGGAATTGTTTTTTCTTTTCGCTTTTAATGTGTCATGTAGTCGAAAGTATATTTCTAAAGTTGTTAGATTTGTGGGAGAACAGTATTTTATGTTGCTATAGGTGATTGACATAGACTACATCATTGTAATCAATCAGAGATGGCTGTGAGTGGATAGCGTCAGTTTTTACTTCTACCGTAGGTGCACAGGTGAAGGTGTTCTTTTGGATAGTTTGCAAGCAAATAGATTATCCTAGTATTCTTGAGATAAAGATACATCAGATCTATCTATAGCTATAGCTATGTCTCCAGGGGAGCTTCACATGATAAGGTTGCAATTAACATCCATCTGAAGTCAATGGTGAAATTACCATAGATTTTAATGCATGTGTGTTATGTGAAAACCTTGTTCAATATATGGACTATGAAGTCACAAAAATGAGCTGCATATGTAAAACTATTTAACTTGGCAATAATGAACTCAGTGCTTTAGAAGAAATGTTCCAAGTCATTATGCTGCAAATTTTCTTTCTTTGTTGAAATCAGATCTGCACAACGCAATGCCTGAAGTAGGTCTGCTCCATCACTCCTTAAAGTGAGAGTGAAAGCCTTGTGTTCTGTTGTGCCAAAGTCAGCAAGGAGGCCTAGAGATAAGGCACTGGAGGTGGGTGGAAACAAGGGGGTGAAGAAGATAGGAGAAAGGGATATAATTGACAGAAAGGGGTGTGAAAATATATGTGGTGGGGTAAATGTAAAAAAAAAAGAGGGTAGCAGATCTATACTTGAATAGAGAGAAGAGAGAGCATTGTAGAAAGCAGGAAAAAAGAGTAAGAGCAACACCTAAGGGGTGAGAAAATACTGGGTACGTCAGATATGGAGGTGCAAAGATACCCGTGGGGGTGGAGAAATTTAAAGGGTGGCAAGTGACAGATGTGGACTTTTAGAGTTCTATGTGATGTGAGAACAGAAAACGGGTGGTAATAGAAATGCAGGTACAGGTATAGGTGAATGCTATGGGAAGGAGAGAAAAAAGTTGGGATACCTGAGAAATAGAAGATAGGTTGTTGGCAAAACAGAAAAAAGGTGATAGGAAGGACATGTCTTGGTGGTATTATGGAGCCCATATGCAATGCAGTGGGGGGAGGAGAGAAAATGCTCTATAGTGCAGAAAGAGAATGCGGAAAGATGATCAGAAAGTGTTCAACAGTAGTCAGTCATGATCTGTAATAGTAACCACTTCTTAAAACCACAGTTAATTAAGGCTGCAATCCTATATTGACTTGCTTGGAAGTAAGCCTCATCGTAGCCATTGAGGCTTAGTTCTGAGTAAACATGCATAGGATTGCTGTGCTGTAAATTACCTATTACGGTTGTCAAAGGATGCACTCATATGCATTTTTCTAAATAGTTCTTAAATTACTACTTAATGTGTTAGACATGGGGTTTTGCACGTAGTTCTCTCATTCTACTGTACTCCCCCCCCCCCAATGGAGCAAAATATGTTTGTATTGCATTCAGTAGAAGTCCTTTGCAAAAGAATAATAAAGTAGTGTGTTTGTGTGAGAAAGGAAAAATGGGGAAAGGGATTTAAGCAAAGCTGTCAAAAACTATTTTACAAGAAGTACCCTGATACAAACCATCCACTGCTTCTGTTAGAGCCTTATCAGGTGAAAGGCAAAGATACTACCAGAGCCTGTAATTTTGTTAGGATGCCTTTGATGAATTGGATTAGGTTATGGAAAAATCTTTTAAGCACAGAGTTCTGGTACACATGCATACAGGAAGTAAATATTATCTATAAATAGAAATTTATAAAAACAACAAATCGTGAACCAATTATAGGATAAGCTGTTGCAATGAAACATTTCCAGTAACAAAATTATAACATTTTTAAGAAAGGGAATCAAAATTAATATCTCTATTATGCATAAAAATCTAAAATATATTTAGGGAAAGGATATGTTTTGTTTACAATCAACATAGATGCAACAGTGTCCAGTTACTTTTGCAAAGATGGTGAATAATTTATTAGACATGGGAACCCAAGGGGTTAAGTGTGGCACTGGGAGACACTTTGGAGGAGATGGAAATTCCAAGCTCTAAGGATGGAAATTGTCACTGCAGATGCCAGGAAGTGATTGACAAGCAGGGCTACAGGAAGTGAAAACTCAGGGAGCTTAACCTGTACTTGGCAAAGCTTCCAGAGCTTACACACTAAGAAAATGAAAACCATTCACCTCGGTCAGGCTTTCAGAATACAAGCTCTTCTTGTTTGTTTATCTTAATAGCAAATCTTACAAAAATGTATGTGGTCAAGATCATTTAAAAAAACACCATATAGATTGCATTGGAATTATTAATGTTTTGAAAATAAAAGGAATGGCCTCAATTTGGAAAATAACCAAAGGTGGGTAATTTTACAGGCATGGAGATTCACATATGTGCTTTGTAAACTGGCTTCTGATAGTTAAATTTTTATGTGAAATTGTATGTCTTTTTTTGTTAAATCACCTGATTGATTAACTATATAGGGTTCCCTATATATGGTTATGGTTCCCATCTTCTGTTAAAGAAGTACTACCTATTTCTCTTAGAGAAGAGGAATAAAAACTTTAAAGTATAACCATCCTGTATTAAGTGGGAAAGTAGTGTGTTTTATACAGTTTGCACACTCTAGTGAGTTGGAGTTTGTGGAAAGCGAACTCATATCTCTCTGAGTATGAATGTGCCGCACATGGGCGTATGTGCGCACATATGTGTGCTGCACACACAAACTCTTGCTGTTGTTAGAAGATGCAATTTACTTTTATATTGCTGGGGTGTGTGAGTGTCTTTCACACACTCTCTCTTAAAAGAAAACAAAGCATTTGGCCCTAAACATTTCACAGCCACCAAAGCAACCAAGAGCCAGTCATCATCTGCTTGTGGTGCTATGAGTATATAAAATAAACGGAATCATCTGACAACAGCAGTAAGGATAGTGTTATGTTCTCCCATAGTTAGGAAATGAGTTTAACATGTGTGGAAAGGAAGAAGCTTACATTTGTGTTGTTGTAAGACATGTAGCACTGGCCTGGGTAGCGGAAGAAGTCGGCTCCAGCTTGTCTATAGTGAAAGACGAAACACGGTTACACATCTGGTGAGAAAGAACAGTCTTTTGCCGAGACAGCCTTCTCTCTCTCTCTCTCTCTCTCTAGCTTGAAAGAAACTATTTTGATAGAAACAAATCTATGGGGGTTGGGAAAGCCTATTAGCAGCCCTGAACCCACCAGAATATCTCTGGACTTAACGATAAAGGCTTGGAGCACTGTTGGATGTGGGAGTCGGTTCAGATACCCGGAAAAATCCTTGGTAAATGCATAACCAGGCAATATTGTCACTCCATGAGCGCTTCTGTAGAGAGCTAAAAGGACATTCAGGCAGTAATTAATCTATATGTTAGTGAAATTGTTGCAAAAGAGGCCTTCAGTGATAGAATCATGGGAACGTGTTGTAGGTTGATTTAACCACATATGCAGAATATAGATAAATGCATCAGGGAGATGCATTCACCCTACTTTTTGCCTTGGGAACTTATCCCTGTTCAAATGTTAAGTTCAATTAGATGAAGTTCTTGCATATTAACACAGCTTCCTAACCCTCCCCCTTACTTAATCCAAGTCATACTCTCATAGCTAGCCAAGCTGTTGTTATATCACGATAAATAGGTTGATTGCCTTTTGTTTTAAATAGGCACCAGTAAAACTAAATCGGCTTTGATATTGGCAAATTGTCAGGAATGACCGCAATCCAAACTAGATTGTTATTTCCATTAGAAATTAACGTAGATGTTTTGAGATGTATGAAATTCATTGAAAGAAGAAGCATCTCATCCAGTTCAAATATTTGATAATTTCATTGCTGCATTTTTGTCGGGGTTCTATGATTGTTAGGCACCTCAAGAATGCATTGGATGGAAAGACATGATACAAATGTATTAGATGGCAGTTATATTATGACAATCTCCCCATGGTCATGAACTTGTGATCTAAAAGAGGGCACATGGAGACAACTGTGATCATTTTCTTGATTTTGGCAGCTGGAAAATTGTAGCTAAGATCATGGAAAGTGTTGCAGATTTATTGTCGGACTAGAATCAAAACTTAGTGATGCTTAGAGCAGAGCCACTGGAATCAATGAGACTTCAATTATACATGACTAACATAAGTCCCACTGATTTCAGTGGGTCTACTCTATGGGTAGGCAAACTAAGGCCTGGGGGCCAGATCTGGCCCAATCGCCTTCTAAATCCGGCCCGCGGATGGTCCGGGATTCAGCGTGTTTTTACATGAGTAGAATGTGTCCTTTTCTTTAAAATGCATCTCTGGGTTATTTGTGGGGCATAGGAATTCATTTATTTTCCCGCCCCCCACAAGGTCTGAGGGACAGTGGACCAGCCCCCTGCTGAAAGTCTGTTGACCTCTAGTCTACTCTAAGCATGGCTTAGAAATTTGCTGCAGCATATATCAATGTTGACTCTGAATCCTCATTCTGAATGTGCTGTGAGTTTTTTCAATATAATGGTTCTAGGATTGAAACGCAAGTGCAAAGCTGTAAATTTCTTGAAAAAATCAACACCTTAAAAGGGGGCATTTTCAAAATAAAATTTGATGTGAGAGGAAACATGAAAGTTCACATGACAGGGGAAAGCCCAAGCTTTAGTATTTTTTCATTTTGTTAAATAACTTTAACATCCGATTCCTTATCAGCTATCTGAAGTGGTAGAGTCCAGCAAGAGCTATCCCTTACAATTTGCTTGATAGTGTAATTGGGCTTTCAGGATATGCATACACTGGCTTTTTTTTAAAGGTATCGTGCCTTAGTGTCCTACAGCATGCAATCCTTCTGCAAGATCTGCACTATACTGCATCTAAGGTTGAGGATGCAAACTGCAGAGATACATTATAGCTGGTGTGAATATAATTTTTAAGAGAGTTGAAAGTGATATGATAAAGGTATTAATTCATGTGCCCCCCCCCCAATTTCTTTTGTTATACCAATACCTCTGGTCAAAAAGGCTTTGTAGTTTTTTTAAGTGGACATTGAAGGTGATATGAGAAATGAGCTGCGTTCTGCAGTGTTATCCCACTACTAACTCCAGCACACTGAAGAAACTTATGATCCATCTCTTGCTTGAGGTGGTGTAATCTGCATACTTTCTGGAGTAATGTTGTTTTGGTTTGCCTCATTCCACTCTATTCCTATTCCTTGTTTAGAAAGTATCCCGCAG
>NC_142588.1:38414943-38462443 GCF_965207765.1 Zootoca vivipara
ACCTATTTTTTCCTTCCTTGGCTGGAAGCAGGCTCTGATTGACAGAAGTTGGCATAAACAAAGAACACAGAAACCGAAACAACTGAAAGCCTAAACATGCATTTGATAAGAAGGCAGAATGGTCAGTTTTAGAAAAATTGTCCATGTCTTATATATTTCATACTCAGGATTTACTGTTTAGTTTTCAAATCATTGATTTACTATTGCAGTCCAATTTTGCATTCTTTTCTTGTAAGGATAGTTTCAAGGGCGTACCCACCACGGGGCAAGTTAGGGCAGCTGCCCTACTCTAGAAGCAGGGCTGGTGGGCAGAGGCGGAGCACAGCCCGGCGGAGCGCGAGTTCGCCATTCCCGCCGCACCGCACCCTCCCTCCAGCTCCCCGGCGCGCCCTCAGGCAAGGCCAAGCGCGGCGGGGAACCAGGGAGCGCGGCGCGGTGGGCGGGAACGCCGAACTCGCGCTCCGCTGGGCTGGGCTCCGCCTCCGCCCACCAGCCCTGCTTCTAGGGAGGGGCACAGCCCGGCGGAGCGCGAGTTCGCCGTTCCCGCCCACTTTGTGGCCCCTCCCCTTCCGTGCCTTGGCCCCTCCCCTTGCCCCCCCTAGTTTTGATCCTGGGTACGCCCATGGATAGTTTTAATTTTAACTAAAGTGAACTTGAGAACTGATACCTGTAAAAGTAGGAACAATGTGTGGGGTGTGTCCTGGCACCAGCTTAGAAGGTGCAGACTGCGTTTTCCACAGTGGTACAATGATGTCCAGGGCTGAGGGAGGCATAGCTAGTGAACACTGTGAACACAATGAGGGTTAGATTAATTTTATCACATTGGATACATGCTTGTGGAGATTTGAAGGAACTGTTTTTCTCAGGGCTACAAGTCCTTTTCTGTGCCAGCACCCTGGTTGTGGAATTCCTTCCCAAGGCTAATGAGACTACCCCATCCCTGATTGTTCATAAAGCATCTAGAGTTGGGGGTGAACAGTGAGGTGGCCAAGTCTGCTGATGATACTACGCTGTTCGTGGTCATTAAAAGAAAAATGGATAGTGAGAATCTCCAAAGGGACCTTTCCAAACAGAGTGAGTAGTGGTAAAATGGCAATATCAATTCACTGTAAACAAGTGTAGAGATGCATGTTGGTGCAATAAATAATAATAATAATAATAATAATAATAATAATAATAATTATTTCACATATACTCTCATGGGGTCTGAACTGACCAGGAATGAGACCTTGGGGTTGTAGTGGATAACTCGATGAAGATGTTGATCCAGTCTGTGGCAGCTGTGAAAAAGGCAACTTCCATTCTAGGGATCACTAGGGAAGGAATGGAAAATAAAACTGCTGCTATTGTAATACTGTTATATAAATCTATCTATCAAGGAGATGGAACAAGTTCCAAGGAGTTGGAACTTTTTAGTTTAAAGAAAAGAGAAGTAAGAGGAGATATGACAGAATTTCATAAAACTATGCATGGCATGAATAAAGTGACTAGATAAAACTTTTTCACCCTCTCTTATAACACTAGAACTCATGGACATCCAATGAAACTGAATGTTGGAAGATCCACAATGGATAAAAGAAATTACTTCTTCACACTGTACAAAAGAAAGTTAAACTATGGAACTCACTGCCACAGGAGGCAGTGAGGGCCACCAACTTGGGTGGCTTTAAAAATATTACTGGACAAAGCTATCAGTGGCGACTAGCCACAGTGGCTGGGCTCTGCCACCACAAGTCAGAGGCAGTAATGCTTTTGAATACCTGTTGCTGGAAACCAGAAGAAGGGAGAGGGCTCTTTGGTCTGGTCCTGCTTGAAAGTTTCCCACAGGCTTCTGGGTGGCCACTGTGGGAACAGGATGCAGGACTAGATAGGCTTCTGGCACATTTCAGCAAGCTCTTCTTATGTTCTTAACTGAAAATACTTATGCCTTTTCTAAGCCTTTGTCTTGTTTTAACCCTTTGCTGGTTACTTCTGGCAACTAATTGATTCTCACTCATCCAAGTACTGCAGAAGCCAGGACCATCTGAAAGAAATTATCCAATTTTTAACATCCAGAGGTTTACAGTTATATAATGATGGAGAAAACCGCAGTCCCCATGAGATGACAAATTTCAGAGATGCTTTTTAAAATAAAATTATCCAGCCTAACTTACAAGGCAACCTTCTTGTACTTAAGACAATAACTGCAATCTGGAATTAATTTTTTTGTGATAGGGCAGATCCAATTTGCTGCTTTAACTGTTGATTAAGGAATCCGTTCTACAAGGCTGTCCCTGTAAGTATTTGCTGTTTATTTGTCTGTGGAAAGCTGCTGGAATCCCCTTCAACTGGGATTGCTTGGTCAGACGTGGCTGTAATGAAGAGCAGTCTGGCAACATTCAGTTCTTCTGGCTGGGCTTGTTTGTATTAAAGGAATAGTTTGCTTTTTTAGCAATGAGCTGGCCTGGCAAATCAATGCCTATCATGCTTACCTCATGTTTTGCAGCATTGAAACTTACATGCAAACATGGATCTATTCCTGCGTCGATGAATACACGTCAAAGTCACAGTGATTTCAGTAAGGCAGACACAACACAGAATTGCTTATTTCCCTTATCCTATTGGAAAGAACCGGAGCTATTTAGAATGCAATTGGTGCTTTGGGCAGCTGTGTAGACTTTTAAAATCCCGTGTAGTTGTCTAGATGTTTAAAAACAATGTTAAAGTCCCATATTTTCTGTGATTTAGGTAGATGATGATGATGATGATGATAGGTGCATATAAACAGGTTTTAGCTTCTATAAAGTGTATTCAGTCATCTGAGCACCCAAACCACATCTATGCACGGGTTTGTTCTGATAGTACTCTGTTGGAATGTGTATTATGCCTTCCTTATTGGCATACCACAGTTCTATAAAATGTGGGAGACTTTATTGTAAACCGCTCTGAAGAATAAAAGTGAAACCTGGAATATAAGGATTTTAAATAAATAAATAAATTACTCCCCACCCCCAAATAATACTATTCTTTGGAGCATTGATTCATAGCGTGAGATCCAATTGTGGCAGCCGGCTACCACAATAGCCATTCTGCTGTGCGGGAGCACCATTCTTAGTGTGGCGGAACAGCTAAATCCATTGAGTGATATGTATACTGTTTTGTTTTGTTACACTACTTTCGCTTGTGCTACTGCTTGCATGACAGAAATAGCTTGTTCAGCGAGGCCAGTTCTGTTGCTGCTTGCACTTGCATGTTGGATCTTGGCCATAGTGACATTATTGATTGATTGATTCTTTACTGTATAGCCTTGTAGGGATGGGATTTCATTTTGATCAGTATCTATAGGGACAAGCCCCCAAAGCATTTATTAATATAATCTTACTGATATAGGCCATCATAACTTGTTTCCAGATTATAATGTCTTGGATCCTAAGATAAGTCACCTTAAGGAACTTAGAAGGAATGTTTATAATGTTTATAATCCTTAGAAGGAAGGATTATAATGTCTTGGATCCTAAGATAAGTCACCTTAAGGAACTTAGAAGGAATGTTTCCAATTACTTCCTCTCTCCTGCAGCCACCTGTTCTCTCCAAATATGCATCTCTAAAGGGTGAAGTATCCTTCCTGAATAAGGTGGAATGGGCAATTCACAGAGGTCTTTACGGTTTTGGGGTGCTTTTTCCCTAGCAGTTGCATCCCACATTATTCATCAGGGTTCGTTCACCTTCTGGAGAGGCTTTTCTGGGTATACAGGCGGATGAAATGAGGAGAGGGCGATAAGAAGCTTTCTTTTCACGAGCTTCCTTAGTTTAACCTATCCCAGGATCCAAGCCAAGGCATTAGATAGTATCTAGTATTTTAGTAATTCAAAACTTAGTATCACCAATGACATTATACTAGTTCATTCATGCTTTTTATATATGGATATTTAATTTGCTGTTTGGATGTAAATAATCCTATGAAATGCAGTGCCACGATCGGTAGTTTTGAAGCTGTTGTGAAATTTGTTAGGCTAGTACCGTAACACAATAGTGGGGCAAAAGTGCTCTGAATGAATGAATGAATATTTAATGAGATCATACATATAGCATAGTATCTAAGGGTGGTTTTCAATGGATGTTTGCAACGTGCCAGCTCCTTAAAAATCTGCAGCATTGCACTGAGAGGCAGAGATACCGTATCCATACTTCAGGCAGAACTGGACAAAGCTTTGTCCTGACAGGTTCCAGAACTTACTTGCAGCAGAACCATGAACCTTAAATTTTAAGGTTTAAGAGAATTCTCTGATTCTGTAGTGATCTTGTGGGTTCCACCTTATTCTAATGCTGTTTCATGAGTGAGCTGTATTCAGGAGTTTTGTGCATTTGTGAGAGTCAGTAATTATTTTGAAGTACAGAATTTGCATGGAAAGTATAAATTGTACACCATTCATTGTAACCTTTTAGTTCTCCCACGTTTTTGGGTGGTTATATTGCTATCCTTTGAATTGGGCTTCAGAGGTAACATTGGGCCTGGATTTACATTTTGCCAATGGCACAAATATACTGCTTAATGGCTCTAATTAGGGAGATCTAAGACTAAGACCTCTTAGTAAGCAGATTATGGCCAAGTCAGTAAAACTAAAACTTGGAATGTCAAAATCATTCCATATTGGCATAGTAAACGTGTTTTAGTCCATGAACTCGTTTGAAACATGCATGAAACGGAACCTGCTTTTTTGGTATAGCAAAATGTGAAAATAACAGGATCTTTTAAAAATGTATGCTCATCTATCTTATCTTTTATATAGAGAAAAAATTCATGCCAGGATAAGTTGTTTAAAGAAAAAAAATCCTGACCAATCAATATAATAACTAGTATTTGATTCATATTCATGCTTAATTAACAGAAAACTCAGTTGTGAAACACTCTATTTTTATGTCAGAATTGCATGCTTTTAGTTTGCAGGATTTATATGGGCTTAATACTTCTTTTTCAATTTGTTTCACATTTCCTTTAGCAGAAAGGAAAGAAAAATATTTTGCCCTCAGTGTACAAATTATATTGTTTACCTAAAACCAGAGGTTTTTTCAGGTACAGAACTTATTGATCTATCAGTGTATTTTCAGTAGGGTTTGATGTTCCATGTAAGGTTGCACTGCATGAAACCTTTGTGGGGCTTATTGCTGGGATGTTTTTATTCACCAAACAATATCCAGTTTATAGTTGACAAGTTATTTTGGCCATAACACCAAGTATCAAGAGAGGCAAATGCCAGTTTAGACATACCCCAAAGTGGGTAGCACATTAATTCCTAAGAAGGACAGATAAGGTAGCTAATTCAACACAGATGCAGAGCCATAATAAAAAGTATCATGTTGTACATTACCTGCTGTGATAATAGTATGCACCAAGGATTTGAGGTTTGCTCTTTTCCCCCTTTTAAAGGCCAGGCCAATGTTTTTGTTTTGAAGTTGATGAAATATATAAGAAATAAAATACTAGTTAAAAAGCAATAATAATCAGGACAGTGTTTGAGTTTCTAGCTGGTACAATAAAGTTTATATAGAATGTGTTTTTTAAAGTATCAAGGCCACATTTCTTCATTCTAACTGCTACCAACACTTTTGCAAAGCAGCATCTTAAGCCAATGAAACAAACCAAAATTTTGTATCTTCTCTCATTCCTTAATGCAGGCACTGGGACTTATGTGTTTCTCAATGAATGAATAAGGATGGGAGTTGTCTTTCAACTGTGCAATTTAAGTTGTTTATTCTGCAGTTTCCATTCGGAACATCGCACTGGTTTAAATATGCAGGGGGTTTTTTAAATAAAAAAATCAAAAGAAAGAAGCATGTTGAAAGTAACTTCATAAGTACTTTCATTGAGACTTTAGCACTTAATGAAGTGGGGGATGGGAGAAGCAAGTATATTTGAAGAGGTAGCTCAATGGTTCAAAGAGACTTTGAAAAAAATAGACTGTGGATAATTGGGTTATCAGATGCAGACACTGCAGGGAATTGAGCATTATCTCTCCTTAGTGTTAGGACTACTGGGTCACTTCCTTAACTCTACAGCTTCATTCCTTGTCAACCTGACAAACTCCAGATGACTCTGAAATGGGCTTTTACTGGTTATCACCCTAAAGTTCCATCCTTCAACAGGTTGATTTTACACACATTATATATATATATAAAATCTCCTTGTATTCCTCTCCCATTGATTCAGCTGCCTTTAATTGATTTGAACAGAGGCCTAATTCTTGGATTCAAGTGAGTCTTCCCTTGTCTTCAACTGCTGTTATTCATTTCTATTAGACAACATCTAACAAAGATATTGACTTGCACTTTGACACTGGAACTGCGACAGAGCTTGATTGTACCGTCAATCTAAAAAACAAACAAACAAAATCTTTCAAAGTAGCTGTAAAACATTTAATTGTGCAACTGCATAGCTGTTTCCTCCATTGCTTGTATTTTATTACATAACTCAGACATGTATTTCCTTTCTGATAATTCAATTAATTCAGAATCCCAGGAAGATAATTTTATAATTTGGGGTGTTTGATTAATTTAAAGTAGTCTCATTTTTTTTCTTATCACAGAAAGATTGTTATTATTTATATAATGCAATCAGTGTAAATTTAAGGAAAAATTAAACTTATGGGTACCATTTTTAAAATCCTTGATTGCATATATAGGTCATAGTTGAAAAACAGAAATGGAAATATACATATATGTATATATCCACCAGACATGAATGCAGAAAAAGGCATCATACCCACTGCTCCTCTGCCAGCTTCTTTGACAGCAGCCAAACTAGGATGAGTAGTTCCACATGTGTTATCCTTTCACTAGATGTGGTTGTATTTTTCCCTGCTTAAGTTTCTGTTGCATAGGAACCACAACTGATCTACAGGTGGAAGCCTGTTTCTTTACACCAACTGCTGTCATAGGATAAGGGCTGGAGAGTCTTGAGTTGTGTCCAATGTTACCATTCCACTTGTGCTTCAGACCTTTGTTTGTGCAACAGAACCATCTCCTCCTCTGCTTTCCCTTGCAGTCCCTTGCACACCCTCCAAATCTGCTCCAGAGGGTTCGGAGGCCCTCTTGATTTGATTTTGGGGACACATGTAGAGAGGAGAAGTGCAAATGGAATACTGTGTGACTGGAATGTTGCTTGTGCAGCATTGGATCTAATTCCTTGTTTTGCTTTATAATGGTGTTGTTTGGATGTCATGGTTAAACCATTGTTCAGGGCAAATGTGGGGGACCTGTACCGGTAGTTATCCAGATGTTCTGGGACTACATCTCCCATCATCCAACATCAGGAAGGCCATTGGTTTCCCAAACTTGTTTTAAAGTAATGAAAACAAGCGTAGGTATTCTTTGGGCCAATGTGCTCTGCTTCCCATTTGTTGCTCTGCTGTGACTGCCAGGGGATGTGAAGCATTCCCTTCCGATTTCTAGTTTGAATTGTTTGAACCCCAAACAATTCAACAATAAAACGTTTCTAGGAATTTAAAGGATTCATTCAAAGAGGAGGCTGCCAACTGCACCTCTGCATGATTTGCAGTTCTAGCTTTGCTTCTTTCTAATCAGTTTCAGATGGGAATATTAATTCTACTGCAAGTGTGCACTGAGTATGATTATATTATACAAATATCCTGATGCAGAGTTATTGTCCCACCTAGGAAGTGGCATGTTACATGAGTTACTGCTCTGAGTGTGCCTCCCTCCAACCAGGAAGCACACTCAGAATAATATCCCAATGAGTGGACTCCTTTCTTTGGATAGTTTTACAGCTGCCTTAAGGTGTGCTTGTTATATGTATAGGCTTGCCATATGGGGAAAATTCCTGACATCCTGGTTTTTGGGTGCAAGAATGGCGTCATGAGGAAATTTTGCTGAATCAGCAAAATGTCAGGGAAAACCCAGATGTATGGCAGTGCGATGGAAAAAAGCAGCGGAAACAGCTCAAATAACTTAAAATTACTATTTTGGGGTAGGTTTTCCCCAAAAAGCTCAACAATTTGGGATTGTTCCCAAGAAAAGATTAACAATTTCACCTTTTGAAATATGCTGGGACTTCCTGGGAACAGCGTGCAAACTCAAAAATGCATATAAAGTCAAAAAGGCCCCGTAAACAACCTGTTAAAAAACACACAACTAAATGTGAAAAAGCAAGCACTTACCAGCAAACAACTGCTGTATTGCTTAGTCTGAAACTCTGCTTACTTTCAGAACACCTTCCCCTCACTCTCAGACTACCTTCGCTTGCTCTCCATTCTTTTGCTAGGCCCTGTCTCATTCTCTGACTCTCCAACTCCAAACTGTCCGAATTCTCTTTTGATGTCCAAACACTCTCCCAGGCTGAGTGCAGTGGCTGATGGGATTGCTGTTGTTTCCACTCTCCTGTCTCCTTCTGATATTTTCTGCCACATATTTTGATTTTCTTCCAATTTACAGTACAGTATTTATTTATTTTTTCCAATTTACAGTATTTATTTATTTTTTTCCAATTTACAGTATTTATTTATTTTTCAATCATCCGCATAAGGTTGTGTTCACGTAAGAAAACTGAGCGGCACTTGCGGGCTTGCTGTAAATAATAATAATAATAATAATAATAATAATAATAATAATAATAATGAATAATAATAATTCCTCATAGGGTACTGCGCCAGAGTGTCCCTGACCACTGGGGAAGCTTTTATTGGGGGGAGAGGTGGGGCCACAAGGGCCTGCTGCTAGCATAGGGAAGCTTAAATACCTCTATGCACACATGGAGCACTATAATCAGCAATTCCCAGCTATTATTTTAAAATACGAATATGCTTTTACCCCACTAGGCTAAATATGCTGCAAATGACAAATGGATGCAATTCAGTGAAGTTAAGAATTAAAACCCATTTATTTTAGTGGGAAAGTTAAGCATATGCACAACTCTTTCCCACTTTAAATTAGTGAGATATAAAAATGACTATTTGGCTGGAACATAATTTTTAATGACTAAGTAGATGTTTCAGATTTAGATTAGCACGGCACAGATCTGTTTAGAAAGTCAGCTTTTCATTGAAGATTGTTGTATACAATATGCCGGGACTTTCTTGAAGTTTGATAATCAGAGGGCTGTGTTGTTGTTTTAATAAGAAAGTAGAAGGAGCACCACTATGCAGCTCGTCACCATAATGTCACACAAATACTTTATCATTCACTCTCTGTCTATCAAATGTTTAGCATGAGTTGGTTGCTTATTCCTGCTTGGTAAATTAGCACTCGTCCACCCTACATATCCTTATTTCTGAAGAGTTATTATACAAAGCCTTATTTTAAAGAGGTCAGGCCCCCACACGATGATTTGTTGTTCATGAATCTACTTTTGAGCCAATTTGCGTGTGCATGTGCAATCAGAAGTGACTTGGAGTGAGTGAGATAATAATCATCGGCTGCTGATATGAAGACTTCCTCTATCCGGCTACCATGAATCAGGCTGATTCCAAGTGAATGAGATTTTAATCACCTGTCACTGCCGCCAGCACTTTCTCTATATTTATGATAATTTTTTTGGTCTTTTTTATTGAAATCAGTGTTGACTGAATCAAGTAATCCTGATTAGCAATCTCACTGTATCCAGTCAAGAGTGAAATGCATCAGAGCATTACTGGTACACTGAACAATACTGAGATTGGAAAGGAAAGGGACGAAAATGAAAGGAAAGAAAAGGGTAAAATATGCTTGTCTTAATTATACAGAAAATGAGGATGTTAGAGTTAGGATACTAGAGCACCTTTGGTATATTTGAGTGTTCCGCAAATCATAGCTTTAATCAATCATAACACACCAATACATCAATGCTAACTTGAGTATTCCATTTTGCTTTCTTGCTATTTTTTTTACCTCTTTGATAATCATTTCTATCTCCACTTTGATTTATATTATACCAGGCTTCTTCAATCTCAGCCCTCCAGATGTTTTGAGACTACAATTCCCATCATCCCTGACCACTGGTGCTGCTAGCTGGGGATCATGGGAGTTGTGGGCCAAAAACATCTGGAGGGCCGAGGTTGAGGAAGCCTGTATTATACTACTGTATAGTGATTATACTAATCCCAGTATAAGTTATAGATTGTGATGTATAGAGAGCTCCCAACCCATTCATTCTCTCTCTCTCTCTCTCTCTCTCTCTCTCTCTCTCTCTCTCACACACACACACACACACACACACACACACACACATACTGTAACAAAATATTTCTGAGTTCATAGACTGGGATTTTGTTTTCTTACCTTGGGAATACATCATAGCTGTTTAATATTTGTTCACACTGTTTGCTTGCTTGTTACTCTGTTACAATATTGCACTAGGAAACTAGAGCCTATTGATTGTTAAATCTATGGAAGTAAAATGTGGAGGTGACAAAAAAGACCCTTGAAAGCACTTCTTTAGTCTTGAAAAAGACAGATGCCGATAGATCATTAAGTGGCACAATCAGATCTGTAGCACTGTCTGTGTTGCTAAAGAGATTTTCATGGAGTTCAATTGGTAGAAGAAGCTGACCTGTTGTAAGGCTTGGTGAAAGAAGTGATGAAGGAATTCCAGTTACTTTGTGCAGAGTAATCAGTCCAAGTTTCCAATATAAAAGTATTAAAATTGTTTACTATAATCTGCTATAATGATGGGATTGTGTGTGGTTTTTGTGTCTGTTTTGTTTTGCAAATTCCATGAGAATATCAGATCAGATCTTAAGTGCACAGATTTAGGGTTTCCTTATTGGGGAAGGATATCCTAACCTTCCTCAGTTGTTATTTTTTTAACAGTATATTTTTAATCATTTGAACATTATAAGAAACAAAACCCCATAGATTTTGGATGACAGCTGCTCTGGATAACCTAAAGATTTTTTTCTCCGTGTTTCAAATACTATGAAACTGGAAACAACTGGAGCTTGTATTATCAAGGCTGAAATGTATTATTTAGTGTTTGTTGAGGGATGACAGAGTGCTTAGAACTATACTGTACAGAGAGGAAGACACAGTTCTTGCCTGAGGGGCTTATCATCTAAATTAGACCAGAGTTAGGAAAGGTTCTAAACAACAACAGCACTACTAGTTGCAATGACTGTTGTCTTTCTTTCTTTAGCAAAATAAACCAAAAGAGGCTACAAATAAATAATATTGGTGCCCGCCACCCCAATCTCTCAGCAGTGCGAGATTACAGAGGTTCCAAGCGCTTAACTAGGGTTCATGTTTCCTTTTGGAAATGAGGCACAGCAAAGACTGTGGTGTTTTTATCATGTATGGCTTATTTGCACATATATACAACCTGAGCCTATTGGGTATTGTTTCTCAAATTATGAAGGAGTCGTCCTCTGACATTGTTGCCAGACAAAGGATGCGGAAGCTGTGATGCTACAGATGTAGTTTGACCTCTGCTCCCATCAGTCCCAGCTGACATAGGTAATGGTCAGGAATTATGGGAGTTGTAGTCCAACAACATATGGAGGGCTACAGGGCCCCATTCCCGAGCTAGACATAAATAACTGGCTTGTCCTTTCTAATCAAACAGATCCAGAGCGGGGGTGGGGTGGGGAGGAAATAAGAAAACCCAACATTAAAACAAACAAACAAACAAACAAACAAACAAACAAACAAGCCCTGCAATCATAAGAAGTAGACTTTACTGTGTTCAGGTAACACTCCATTTGGTTAGGTAAGAAGCCTTTATTCCATGGTCTATATTGTGTGTTTTTTTTCTTTGCCATTGTTGCAGATAGTTGGGCTGGAGTGGGACTTGAGGGAATCTGAGAAAGACAACTCGCAGGTGAGTACTCAGTTGGTCATTCTCCAGATTGTCTCAGGTGCCACTCCACAAGACGGGCTGTACAAAATCCATGCATCCTATGAGATTAGAGAAGTTCTTATACAATAGTGTTCTTCACAATAGTGGCGAATAGTGGCTCCCCTGTATATTACTTTCTGGATTGCAGGGCGAAGGAAGCAACCATCCTCCTTGTAGAATAGATTGTAACTTGTGCTGAAGGAAAAGCCCCAGAGACCTTTTAGGCTTCCATAATGCTTGCCTTTTATCCAGCTTGATATGGATGCTGTCAAAGCCTTTTCCCCTCTATTTGTCCTGCAATGCTTAACAACTAATGTATTGCCATCCTGAAAGACCTGGAACTGAAAATATTAACTGCTGTGCCTCACTTTCTCCTGTGCAGCTTGAGAGCTAGAATAGAATGATGGCGGGACTAGATTTTGCAAATGGTGAAAAAGAGAAATCACCATGGGCTTGAAGTCCAGATCTGGTCAAAGGACAATCTTATGCTAATGGATTATGGAAAATCAGATCAGTGGGGATAAAGCTTTCAATATTCTCTTAGCTGTTATGTGGCATTAAGAGACACTGCCTTCATCTGTGAAAAAGAGCTTTACTGAGCAAGGTAGCTCAAAGTGTGGTTTAACTAGACACTTTAGAACCAAACAAAGAATCAAGAAAGAAGGTGATGGACTATGAGGGGCAATATTGGCATATGGAGATTTCACATGTTCAAAAACTGATAAAATACATCCAGTCACTCAAGTTTAGAGAGTGTTTGGTTTAAATCTTCTCAAGGCCAGCTTGGGCGGGGGGGGGGGAATCCAGAATGTATCGTATCTTAATTTTGGTTGTACAGTATGTACTTTATGGTCCTTTCACCATCCTTTGAAAGTTCTCAATTTTTCATTATGAATTCTATTGGTGGAATGTTTACTGGATTTCACAAGAATTAAGACTATCTTTCTTATTTATTTATTTATTTATTTATTTATCTGTTTATTTACAAAAACTTCCCACATAACATCCTGGAGCAATTTAACAATAGAATATCTTGAAAGAGTTGGGAAATTAGAGAAGTATTTCCGCTTAAAAGGTGTCTTCATATTTTATAGTGTGGGAAACTAGGGTCTATGAAACTGTAGCAGGTTGTGCTACACCTGCCCATCCATATCTTGTTGAATAGCATTCCACCTTACTCAACACTTTGTGAAAATCTTGGGTGAAATGGAGATAAAAATCCAGATAATGATAATGCTCTTGATCAAAAGTGAAGAAATTTTTCGTTTGATGATTTAATTAGCATGTGAAAATGAACATTCCTTTGTATGTCTTAATTTTGGGCCAGGTGCCGATCTTCAAGGCAATCCTCCATTTCAGAGTTCTCAAATCAGTGTCCTACAAATCCTGTTCTGCACGCTTAAGGGTCTTGTTCACTGGTAGTATCTCATTTCCCATAGAACCCACCTCCCCATTATAACATTCAGTAAGCACTGGCTTGGAAGAGTGAAGGCTTGCTACACTAAAGTGTTCTTGAGGGGAACTGGGTGTATCTTCCCTGCCTCCAGTAGCAATTTTATTCCTTGGCTTAGAAGCCTATTAAGCCTGCTGAGATAACATTAGCCTGCTCCCCTCTCTTGAGAATAAATGTCTGGGAGGAGGCAATAGGAACTGGCATGGTATTTGTAGATGAAGTGTGCAGTCGTTTATATATATAATTGTGTGTGTGTGTGTGTGTATGTATGTTTGTGTGTGTATATATATATATACATATATATATACGTACATATATATACATATGCGATTTGTGGAATGGAACTGGAAAATTCTGCTGGAATACATTCGTGAAACTTTTTTTTAAAAAAGTTCTTATTTAGAATTTATTCAAAATTGTATACCGCCCTTCATCTGTAGCCCTTCAGGGCAGTTCCCAGCATAAAAATAAAAATAAAAGATAAAAACACAAAATATATAATAAAAGCAAAAACAAAAAACCAAAACAAAGTAGTAAAAAAAAGTCTATAAAACATTTACAAAAGAGAAAAAAATTTAAGAACAGTTACAGAAATGTGAAAATATGGAGACTTACAAGTTTACAAATTCCTGTATATATTTTACGTTTTGTAGTGAAAATATAAAATATATCCTTGTAATCTATAGCTGGATTTTTCTTGTTAGATTATTTAATGTGATTAATATTTAATATGTGATTAAATTTTACAGGCTATTTACAAAAGGTTTTTCCAGAGTCCATGGCTGTTAAGAACACAAACCATTTTTCTATGAAATTGTTAGTGTTTAAGTTTTGATAAAAAATTTGAGTGAAGATCTTATCTATTATTAGAATGGCCTGTTTTTGGTTATACCAGTCTCTGATAGGGACTTTTTTTTTGCTTTGTTTTACAAAGCAAAGCTATTTGAAATTTGGTTGCATCTATAAATAAAATAATCAGTTTTATTTGAATGGGGGGTATTTGGTTTACCAAGGTGGTAAATTATGCAAAAGTGTTGATATTACTACTACCTTGTGGTTTGTAGTAAGATTTTTGAAATCCTGATTTCAGTGGATACTATTGTGATGGTCAACTACCAGTAATCGTTTCCTTAAAGATAAATATATTCCTATGACCTTTCGGGTAGCCATCTCAAAATAGTTTTTTTTTAATGCATTGCTATCCAGATCTTCTGATCTATCTGAAACTACTTGACACAGTCAATCATATTTTTAAAACTTCATCTTTCAGTGTTGTTTGCTTATCAGCTCATTACTTTTGCAAATTATAATAATTATCAGTTTGCCCCCTCCAAGCTCACTGGTGCGAATATCATATATATATATTGCGTCAGATGTACCTGTGCTGAAAACACATTGCCAGCTGTGGCACATATATACATATGCAGTAAATAGTTGTCTGCTTTCACCCAAAAATTGTGGGTATACAATTTTTACATCTGTGTCTGTAGTATATTGAAGCTCCAGGCCTCCCCAGAGCTTAGTACAAGCTTCCAACTATTCAATTTGCCAGAACCGCCTATCATTTATTAAAACCTTTAGCTGTAATCCAGCACACGGACTGTTTAAATTTCATTGAAGTCAATCGGATTTAAGCAGCTTAACTGAATGCAGGATTGCAGTCTTTATCTTGCTCTCTTTTCTCCTTGACATTTTTGAGAAATGACATTGGGACCAACCATTCTTTAAGCAGAACCAGAACCATATTTGGATGTTACTACCCTATTTTCCATATGTGGTTGCAGTAGTGGTTAGAGTGTAAGACTAGGATTGAAAAGACTTGGGTTCAAATCTCCACTCAGCCATTAAGCTCACTGTGTGACCCTGGGCCAGGCCACGGGTGGATTTAGGGTTGTGTGAGCAGTTCACACGCACTGGGCACTGACCTGAGGGAGCGCTTTCTCAAAGCCTGGTAAGGGATGCGCTGGGCTTTGGGAAGGAGGCGTGTGGCTCTGACAGGGTCGTAGAGTATCCCATCTCCTCCTTGCTCTTGCCCAGCATTGGGAAAGACTTGGAAGGCTTCTAGGACCGTCATGTTTCCTTCCCAAAGCCCAGTGCTTCCTTACCCATCTTTGGGAAGGCAGCATGAGGGCTGGTGTGGAGAAGGGGCCAATGGCACTGCTAGCCCAGTGTGGCTCCTCTCTTTGTCCCTGCGTGCACCCCACATAATCTGGTCTAGAGCTTCAGAAGAATCCCAGATCACCTTGTCTGGGGAGGAGAGGGGGGGATCATTATGTTGAGGAAGCAGAAATGCTTGCACTGATAGAACATTCAGAAGACTGCAACATTCAGTTCCTCCCTCTGTGTCTGCATAACCTACTTCTTAGGGTCGTTGTGAGAATGCTGCTTTGAGCTCCACTTTCAGTCTTCTTAGGTTCTCTCCTGGTTTTGAGCTGGCACTGCTGGTTACATCATTGCAAAGGTTGTCTTCACCACCCATATCTAGGAGGCAGCATCCTTCAGATTGGGGAGGGTGGGGAATGTTTGTTCTTGCCAGTGGTAATGTACCCCCCAAATGCTTCAGTTTAGGTTGCCACTGTTAAACTGTTGAATGACAACTCAAAGAGGAGGAGGTTCACAGCAGAAGAGGCAGGCTTGGAAGTGTAAGACACTGGTGAGCCTTAAGAGTAGTCACAGGAGATCAGTGTAGGTGTAAAACAATTACATTACTGGTTTTTGCTTATCTCTCATCCTCTGCATGCAGGACACACACACCCCAATTATACCCCCCCCCCATTATAACCTCCTTGGCTGAAGTGTAGACATGGTACAGTACTAAGCTACTTTTCATTTTGTTATCAAATGTCTTTGTCACATATTGCCCTGACGGTTGCAGTGCCTTATTTCTTTTATGACAGACAACTTCTCTTTCTTGTCTGCCTGCAGAAGGGATAATGTAAATGCTATCTTCGATATCAACTCTCTCAAATCTGTAATCCATACTCACATACTGGGATGACTTTTATAAGATCCACATCTCTCACAGTGTTCTGAGAACGTCAGGACCGAGAATAGCTTAATTAAGTTGTCATGCTATAGACTTATAAAAGAAATGCAGAACACTGCAAAAGTGCCATAGGATGAATCTGTCAATTTCATTTTCTCTTAATTTCTCATTTTCCCAATATAAAATTCAGTTCATCACATTTCTGAACCATTTTGAAAATTTCTGAACCATGAAAATTTGTTAATATTTTAGTCTATAGCTCTCCTAATATACACATTTTTAATCTAGATTTCCCCACTGTACATGTTTCTGCATGTAATTTCCCTTAATATAATGCACTTTAATATGCCATTTTTCATTAATATAAGCATTTTATATGCATTTCCCCTAATATATACATATTTGTAAACATTATTTTGGTTGGGGAACTGCATCACTGTACTTGGAGAAGTGTGAGTTTTGAATGATACCTGTCCTACAAGAATGTGTAGCTGCATGTGTAGTAAGCAGCTATTCTTGCAGCCCCCCCCCCAATAGCATGTTTTCATTAATATAGCCCAGTTTAATTGTAATCATGTTAGTCAAGATAATTATCAGACTATCTCTAAGTCATCACAGAAACTTCTCCAGATTTTCCTGCATTTTGCGGTTCTTATCTCTCCCCCCCCCCTTCTTATTACACCATATGTACCATCCTGTAATGGTTTCTTTTCTGGGTTTTCTTTGAATGAGTGTTTTTCATATTCATGCTTTATTTGTCACTTAGCCAAGTTATACAAATTTAGCTCTTTTAATCCTTCCTCATAATACAATTCCACCATTACCTTTTACCACTTGTGTAGAACCTTCAGATTTCCTCATGGCTGTTTGAAAATAATTGCCAGTTTCACAGTTAATTTCCTTGCTAATACCCAAGCACCCATATCACTGGTGTGAGCTTATACATTTAAACTCATCCGTTTTGAAGGATTCTCTTACCTGCCTTCTACTGATAGCCAGTTTCATAGCCTCTTTATTACTTCCTTACTGCCCATATTTATTTATTTTGTTGCTTCTACATAGGCATTCAGAAGGAATTTCTACACTATGGCAAGACATCAAGTAGAACTGTAGTACTGCAAAACTAGAAATAGATGCAATGCGACTAATGACAATTGCTGACAGTATGCAGAGGCAAATCTAGGCTCACTACTGAGTGTATGGGAGCTATAGCCAATCACAGATCCTTTGACACTTTTGCAACCCTCTAGGTTTAGGAGCACTAACCCAAACTGACAAAATAAGAAAGATACATAAACAGTTTGCTCTATGCTGTTTACTAATGGGACCTTGTATACTAAAGTGATTTCTATAGAAAAGGTTATAGGAAGCAGGCTGCTCTGTGTATTCTGTCTGAATCATTCAGTCAGTGAGGCTACAATCCTATACCCTGGTATAGGTTTGTAAACCACTTTGAAATTAATGAGTAGGCTTATATAGAATTGCATTGCTAATTTGCTTGTTTTTGTCCTTTCCTATGTTTTTAAATAGAGACATGGGTGGCGCTGTGGTCTAAACCACAGAGCGTTGGGCTTGCTGATCGGAAGGTTGGCAGTTTGAATCCCCACGACGGGGTGAGCTCCCATTGCTCGGTCCCTGCTCCTGCCAACCTAGCAGTTTGAAAGCACGTCAAAGTGCAAGTAGATAAATAGGTTTCTGGTGGGAAGGTACCTAAATGGTGTTTCCGTGCGCTGCTCTGGTTTCGCCAGAAGCAGCTTAGTCATGCTGGCCATATGACCAGGAAAAACTGTCTGTGGACGAACATCGGCTCCCTCGGCCAGTAAAGCGAGATGAGTGCCGCAACCCCAGAGTCGTTCACGACTAGACTTAACTGTCAGGGGTCCTTTACCTTTACCTTTTTATGTTTTTAAATACGTTACGTTAGGGCATGATTCTGAGAGAAATTTAAACAAAGACCACTGTTTTAGTATTTCAGAAAGGTATTTCAGAGAGCATCTGATATATAAAAACAATTTTAACCAGTGCTTTTTTTAAAAAAAATGTTTAGGGGTACTCTCATTTTTCTACTCATATTGAAATACTGTCCCTCAATGAGGCCAAGCTTAGATTCACAAAATGTTTAGGGGTATGTGCACCCCTGAATTCTCCCCCCCAGAAAAAAACACTGATTTTAACCCATTAGCAGAGATTCTAGAAAATGAAGCAATATCCTAATCTAAAATTAGGATTCTGTAATGATTCACTAAGTATAAGACAGGTTTCCTCAACCTTGGCCCTCCAGATGTTTTGAGACTACAATTCCCATCATCACTGACTACTGGTCCTGCTAACTAGGGATCATGGGAGTTGTAGGCCAAAAACATCTGGATGGCCGAGGTTGAGGAAGCCTGGTATAAGACATTGGTAAGTAAGTAATCACCAGCAGAAGTGTTCCTTGGCCAAGTGCAGAGAGAAGTGGTAGACAAGGATATGGTAATAATGTACATACCTTACATTTGTTTTAATGGCATTGCACAGCACTCAAACAAAAGGGGGGAAACAGGGCTCTGATGTGCCCTGTGGACATCTCTGTAGTGGACCTTGGTCATGGTTAGAATGAGGGTTGACAATCTCTTCACACTGGGGTAGATATTATGCCCAAAATATTTATTTGTAGCTTCTGTCAGGTTCCTGAAATGCCAAAGGATTTCCCATTGTAAATAATGTCTGTAAACACAAGTCACAATTCAACAGTCACCTATTCCATAAGACAGGTTCTTCACATGCATAGAAAACTATAATTTGGAGGATGGATATGTATTTTAATGTGGTCTTCCCAAACTGAGCCAGTGTTATTCCATGCATGGAAAGTGCATGCATAGGGTGGTCATGAAATGAAAACTGCTGGATTCTCAAAGATTAGTCCTGTTATTCTGTTGAGCAAAAAAACAATAGCTGGAGGGAAGAGGAGAGGATAGAGGTGAAGAAAGAGCTGTAAGTGGAAGGGAGCCCTCTTCCTATCCTTTGGACCACCTGGGAAACTCATTTAACCTGCTGCACCTGGAACTGGGTTTGGAGAGTATAGCTGAATAGGACACAGCTGGGGGCAGCTTGAGGAAGTAACATCTATCTTGGGCCTGCCCTTAAAATGCAAGTCTAGAGTGAGAGACTAAGGTGATGTCCACTGTTTCCAGGATCTCTTTTCGTTGTGACACTTTTGCGGGTGAGCTGAGTTTGTTTGGACCTTGGGTGAAAGAGGGGGAGGGTGTTTCAGAAGGAAAATGAATATATATAGTAACTTTATATCAATGCAACATTTTTATATGTAACTGTATTTTTTGTAATTTTCTTTAAGTTGTTTGTCGTTGCTTCTGTTTTCTGTATTTTTAATAAATTAAGCAGAATGGAAATATCAAATTAACCTATATTAACGGAAGTATCTTATGAAATCTCAGGCCACAATAAGGCTGTAATCCTGTGCAGATTTACTTTGAACTTGCTGGGGACTTACTTTTGAGTAAGCATATATAGGATTTGGCTGTATATTTGTTCTGAGCTTTTAAGAGTAAAGCAAGATTCTGTTGTACTGAAAAGTATTTAATAATTGGCTCTGCCTACTAAACATTAATATCAAATGTTTCAAAATCGTTACTGTTCATGAAGACATCATGAATTAATAGTCTCTGAAGAGCTTGCTATTCCATTTTCACTTTCAACACAGTATGGTATCCTTGGAATTTCTGATTCTGCAAATTTCAGTATAAAACATGAACTTACCAATAACTTCCACAGCTGTTTATTTGTGGACCCAAATAATATGGTCTTCTGATAATTCTGAACTCCCTGCAACACCTCTTCTAGTGCTAAATTCCTCAACCGTCACCTGCCAACTTCCAAAATATATAGCTTCCCTTGGCAGCTTTTATAATACAATTATGCATTTTCAATAAAAATCCAACAGTCCACTGAAAATTAAAAATTTAGGCTCAGTGTAATATTAATTGAATTTAATATCAGGTTAAATAACGAGGGAAATACTGTAATATTTATATTATTCATTTTATGATTAATTTAGGAAAGTGCTACATTTTTAATGTATTGAGAGCCACCACAGAATCTCCAGCCTGAAGTACTAGATATGCCACAAAATGGAAAAATACTTATTCATAACATTAAGCCAAGGTCCCTATTAGGACTGAGAAGTTGCCTTATATTGAATCAGACCATTGAATCAGTCCAAGTAGCTCAGTATTGCAGTGGCTGTCCAGGATCACAGAAGGAATGTTTTCCAGCCTTCTCTGGAGATGGCTGGGATTGCATAGCTCTGGATTGCAAAGCATATACTTTACCGCTGAGCTATGTCCCTTCTCCACAGTGTTGACTGAACTTCATCCATAGTCTAGTGTTCCAGTCACACATCTTGTAATGAGAAGGAAACTTCAGTTTACAGCAGAGGAAACTGGAATGTCACACAAATACATGTGGTTTTCTAGTCCTAGAAATGATTGAAGCCCCTTCATGTAAATAGATCTAAACTTTGTCTTATAGATGCCTCTTCAGTATTTTTAGTGGCAGATGAGAAGATGTAAAACGATGATATTTATTTACATCGTATCTGCAGAAATCCTAATAGGTGATAAGGATTTGGCATTTGCCATTTGTTTGGTAGCAAGAGCTGCTTCACGCATGCCAGTCTCCTATAGAGACATAGTCAGGAGGAATTGGATATCACTATATGTAATGAGCACAAGTGTCCATTTTGCTGCCTGGACATGTGGTCTACACTTGCTGAGAAGTCATATGCACAGTCATTACTTGCTACTGTGTGAATGCATTGCAGAATAGCCATTTGACTATAACAGGAGTAGCCAACATGGTGTCCTCCACATGTTGTGGACCACAACTCTCATCAACCCTGACCATTGAATATGCTGGCTAGGGCTGATGGTTGTAGCATAAAACATCGGGAGGACACCTTTTTGACTACTCATAGATACAGGATTTTTGTACACAGTGAATGCATTATTTTCCTTCATGGAAGTGATTTGACATGTCGGCTAGGCTAATGTAAGATAACCATTTTGCGAATGATCTAGGTCTGGGTGCATAACCCGATGGTCCTTTGGACTGTAAGCCCCAAAGTCTGTAAGTCTCTTGCACTCATATGTGTAGTCGAAACAAAATGAAAAAATTCCTTCCGGTAGCACCTTAGAGACCAGCTAAGTTTGTTATTGGTATGAGCTTTCGCGTGTATGCACACTTCTTCAGATACTACACTTATTCATATGTGTAGTGTTTTATTGGCTTATTACTGTATTTCTTCTGGATTCCCAGGGGAATAAGTGTGGGGTGATATGTATACATAAATCAGTAGACAAGATTTTGTCCTGAAATTACCCTACCATTTCAGTGTCATACCTTTAAATCTTGCAGCTACTAGAATTCATGAGCCTCTCAGAACTAGGCTTCCTCTTTTTCATGGTCCTTTGTTAGGGTCTAGGTCAGGGGACACAAGTCAAGTTAGGTGTTGGTAATGGAGATTCAGTTTCATTGTGACACACTACTTTAAAATGTTATTTATTGTTAGAGGAGAGAGGTGTAGATGCAGTATCTCAGCGAGAGCTCACCTCCTGCAGTTTTCTTCAAAGCATCCCAGTGTTGCAGAGCAAAGTAATGGTGTAATTGACTTTGCAAGCATAGAGAAAGAAGAGGAGAGTTGGGAGAGATAGCAAGTGATTGTTTCCAGCCATGCATAAGCCAATTTTAGAGTATTTTTCTAATACTTTGTAACTATATTATCTTCTCTGCATATATATCTTATGCATTCAACATATTTCATTGTCTTGAAAGGGAAAAAAAATCAATTCAGTGCAAGATAGTAATTTTCCAAACTACCAAGGCTTACATCAGGAGAACTGGCAAATCTACAAAAGTCTCTGTCCTATAGACTTTTCATGGTGGGTAAGTGGCACAAACCCAAACTATCCCGGTCAAATGCTGACATTTGCCAAGTCTATTTGACACCTTTGGCTGAAGAACTGTTGACTACATTTCCTGGAAGCCTACATTTCCTAGACAGTATTCTCATAAACCTTCCAGTATCAATTGCATTTCATTTTTTCCTGAATGCCAATTCCAGTGATTAATTTCCAAAGCAAGGTGCTAGAAATGAAACCCACATAGAAACCATTTATTCTCAGTTGGAGCACCTGCCCCTCCAATTCCAGATATGTGGAGGCAAACTACAGTTTGGTCCATTGAACTCAGTATTGCCTAAACTGACTGGCATCAGGGTTTCAGATGGGAGTCTCTCCAAACCCTACCTGAAGGTGCTTGGGGATTCAGCCTGAGATCTTCTGAACGCAATGCAAAGCTCAGCTCTACCACTGAGCTATGGCCATTCCCTGTGCTATCTGGTGATCTACCAGTGGAGGCAGATCTGCCTTCTGTTCACCCTTGCTTTATAAACTTTATGTTATCTGGCAGATGTAATCACTTCTGAACACCACTCTAATATATCTGGTTTGTAGGTCTGTGTTTATGGAAACATATCCATAGTGGACAAAATGCCTTTGGGATGGCACACTAGTGAGTCATTTTCTTTCTTACCACCTGTTTATAACCTTTTTTTAATCCATTACTTCGTAATATGTAACAGATGTGCATGATGTTGCCACTCTGGATCAGAAGCTGATGGCTTTTGCACATAGCATCAACCAACTGTTTTGCCCAGGTGCACACCTTCAGTTGGTTTGTTATGTTAGCACAGCATTCTTTATTCCCTGCTTTAACTTCTTTTTTGTGGTTCAGCAGCTTATGGGACTACTTGTGCCATAGGAGCCCTGTATGAAAAACCTTCCGGTGATATGTGAATGTGGACATGGTCTTGGAAAATGATTTGAACGCGGCACTTCTCCCTGCCCCTCCAGTTTCCTTATTCATACACATATAGTATTTATTCCCATAATCTTTTTGAATATACCTCTTACACACAAAGATTAAAATGTATGTTAAAAAAGATGTTGCGGCTGAAAGAGCTTTGGTGTTTGCATGCAATTTACTGGCTTGGCCTATTCCGTCAGATTGTCTTTTTAAATGCACTGCTGCATGCAAAGATATATAGATCTAGATTAGCTTTTAAACCAGCAGTTTTTGTTTGTTTGTTCATTTCCCAGTTAGAATCCCTTTGCCAAACATTGCAAGGAAAATAAATACCGGCATTTGAATAGGGAGTTACTAAAATGCTCACATAAGAATAATGATGTAGCACTTCTAAGCAAACTCAGGAGTCACTATTTGGTTGCTAACACATATTTCAGAGTAGTTTTCATTGTGAAAAGTACCAAAGCTATGGCCTGTAGTAAAAAGAAATGAACATACAAGTAAGTAAGTAGGCTTAGTGGTACTAGTACCTTTTGTGTTGAATGTTGGTTTGAATTGATTTTATTTTACAGAAGTCTGAACCTATCTGACCTGGTTTAAAGTTTTGGCAGCATGCTTGAAGACTACAGTATCTCAGATGAGATACTGTAGTCTTTGGGCACGAAGCCAAAAACAGCATCTTAAATTCATATTAACTGAATTGACTGTTTTTCTGAAGTTACTCTGAATTCCATCTAGCATATATATCTACTGTGGCTTTTCACAGTTTCAACCATGAACCTTCTTCCCTATTCAACTTTCAGCCCACAACCATTTGATTGACACTATCATCTGATGTATCTTTTCTTCCTCGGTCAAACATGTTCATTTAACCCACCAGCCCTGTTATTTTATTATTTTAGCTTTGTGCCTATATCCGTCAGCTCTGCAAAGTGCCATGGGGATAGTTTGTATGAAAGATGTTATATAACAAAGTGTTTTTGAAATATTTCATAACCCAGGTGACAGGATTTATTGTTCTTTGTTAGACATACAGTGTAAACCTGCAGACTTTACCTACCTAGGAGAATAATTTACTCAAGTGATTAGTTTTCATGGACTGTGTTTCAACGTACTCCCCTGCTCCACCACATATGGTGTTTTCTCTCCCACCCCCTGCACCAATAATTCTACTCTCAAAGTAACTTTAACACCAACTGTTTACCTCTGTTGTGTCTTCAGACATTTCCTTTCGAAATGTAGCCACATTCTCTTCCCCCATTTGCTATTACAAAACATTTTAGCCATTAAAGATTGGGCTTCTATTCCATACTATCCCATTGTTCAGCCCGGACACTGAGATCCAGCGCCAAGGGCCTTCTGGCGGTTCCCTCACTGCGAGAAGCAAAGCTACAGGGAAGCAGGCAGAGGGCCTTCTCGGTAGTGGCGCCCGCCCTGTGGAACGCCCTCCCAACGGAGGTCAAGGAGATAAACAACTACCTGACATTTAGAAAACACCTAAAGGCAGCCCTGTTTAGCGAAGTTTTTAAATCTGTGATATTTTAATGTATTTTTGGTGTTTGTTGGAAGCCGCCCAGAGTGGCGGGGGAGACCCGGCCAGATGGGTGGGGTATGTATAAATAAATAAATAAATAATCCCTTTAACCCATCTGTGTCAATATGTCATAGGCTTTTCTGCATCTGAAGGGATATTTTGTGCCCTTTGGTCAGTGATGGAAGGACAATGAGAAGGGTAACCAGTGGGTTTACGTACTTAACACCAGAAAGAAAGGCCATTGCTATATCACAGTGCATTCCTCTTTTATCTCTAGGGTAGCAAGCTGGGCACCCATGTGACAATCCTATAAGGTAGATTTGGCCTAGGGCCCAGTAGTTGCTGACACCTATTTTATTCATATTCAAGAAGGGGAAAAATCATTTTGAGACTGATATGGGAGAGACATGTTTTATTGCAGGTGAGGCAGATGAAGGCATCCGGTTTTGCTGCTATAGGTGCACCATGGCATTTATTTTCTCTGTGCTCCTCCCAGCATTCATCCTCTCGTTACTACCAGAGTGGCCTCCCAGGGTGCAACCCTGGGTAGTGTGTATGGAGGTCCTGGGCTGCCCAGACAACAAGACCCCCCCCCAGCCTCGCTGATGTGGTCCAAAGGAAAGTATAGCAATACATTTGGCACTAGCTTGGCTGCAGGAGTTGCCGGAAGAAGGCGTACATGGCGCCGTGCAACTGCCCTAGGGACTCCACGATGTATTTGTATTGGGTTTACTCCTGAGCCTTTTCTTTTCCCAAAAGTATCCTGCAATGGAGCAGAGTTTTAGGATCAGAGTTTGTCTTCTTCTAGATGGGCCATCTTTCCAGGTTGATGAGCCCCACTTGACCCTCACTATGGCATGTGTAGAAACCGCCCTATTGACCATTGAACCCACTATTGGTCTAGTCTGCTCAATCCGCTGGAGCCTGTCTTAACATGTAGGGCAAGTCCATAACTCACCAAGGGTTTGAAACCCATCAGCTACCCTCGCCTGGTTAGCTGGCCAGTCAGGCTGTTCCTGGGGTGTGGCCACTGTTACATGCAGACAGCTTCTAGGAGTCACAGGTGAGAGCTGAGAACAGGTGGGGACCAAAGGTGGGCAAACTATCCCAGAAGGAGCACAATGTATCCCCTACCAGACACACTATACACTCCACTTTTTTGTTAGCTAATCAATCACATAATAGTTGCCTGGTTGAGTGTTTATTTCCTCACTTTTATTTCCTTTAAGAAGATTATTGGCAATATTTAAGCTGGTAGATTCAAACAAATAGTCCTGTCTTTCCCTACCAGATTTTCCTGTATGAGTTTACAACACGTTTAACAGAATTTCTTCCTTGACGTGTCTAGATCCAGCCAGGGAGAGGTTAGGGCATTAGGGCATGCCACAGTGAATTTTCAGGTATCGAACTAACTGGTATTGTGGGAAAACATTCTGTGATATTTGAAACCCAACTTTTTAAAACACTGTGGACACATTGAACCTTCTGATTCCCATGGTTTCTGACTTTTGTCTAAATCGCTACATTTTACTACAGGTCCATACTCTTTGCTAATGGAATTTGTACTGTGTTAATAGTCGTGCCATGTTGTCTGCGCACTAGACAGCATAAAATGGAACAGACTTTGTGGCATGATGCAGTTCTCTTTGCTACCCCATATGCAGTGGGGCCTTGCCTGCTGCATTCCTCTTGTTGGGCATATGGCAAAGAGAAAAATGTGAATGCAAGTGTTAAATTAAAAAAAGGGGGGAGAGCACAAATAGACCCCGTATAGATAGTAATGACAATGTTTTGTTATCTTTATGTTGTTTTCTTTGCATGCTTGTTAAAAAGTGGAGTCAGAGTGTCTGAGAGAGAACCCTAACAAGTTCCTTCTAATCAGCCTCGGAATGTTTCTGTCAGGCACAAGAAAAATGCTCAGCTTGAACAAAGCTGCATTTCCCCCCCAAGAAACACATTTGTTTAAAGATTGGTCTGTCAATTTGTGAATCAACATTTCGGCTTTTTGCTCAGACATCATGCTTTTGCCTTTTTCCCTCCCCCAAGAAGGGGAAATAATACAAAGCTGCTATTTGTTGTTTGAAGGAAGTAAACTTCATCAGGTCGACTTAGATGTGTGCTTCAAATGTCACTCAGTACAGCTTTCTTGTAATGAAACGCTGCATACAGATTTCTTCCTTTAGGCTCAAGGGGATTAGGCCCAGTAAAAGAAAAATTCAGTCTTCCTTGCTGTGGTGCATCAGAGTGAGAAGTTTAAAATCCACAATTTATTCAAATATTGATATTTCTACTTGTCAGAAGAGAGGGCCTTGAAATTTCCACTGAGCACTGTTGTCAGAAGAATTGCAAGAAATGTGTCAGATAATTCATAAACGGAGTTCACTACTGTGAAATCAGTTGGGAACAGCAAAAAATACATTCTTGTCGATGTAGAATAGGGGCAATATAACAGAAAATAGCACTCACTTTTCCATCATGTCAAGCAAATGCTCAATTTGGGCAAGGTATTTTTTAAACAGCTTGCTGCTTCTAGGGGAGCCCACAATGCATGAAAAATGTTTTGAGTTCTGCTTTGTAGACAAGAGATCTGTTTGTTGTTGCCTCTGAGACCTTCCATTTCCCATCCTGCAGTAGCCAATCAGAAAACAGCTGTTTACAAGGCTTTGTAAGCAGTCCTGGTTTCTGCATGTGGTTTGCATTAAGGCCTTGAAAAGCTGTGAACGACTTGGGTAATGATGTAAGGCACTAGTGTAAATTCCAAACTGTTGATAGAAGTGAAGGAAGCTTCGAAAATCTTTTAACCCCACCATGTGTTGAAATCATCTACATTCTACAATTTTACTCTGGGGGTGGAAAAGTGCAGTGTGGAAATAAAAAGTCATGCATGTATATTAAAAATTCCTGATACTCCCCCCCTTTAAAAAACATATTTCTCAATGGAGAAATACTAACTTTTTTTGTACGCCACCAAGATTCAGGAGCATTTTCTTCAAGTAACCACTTTTGTTTGACACTGGTGCATTATAGTTATCAGGATTAATTGAAGTGAGACAAGAATATGAAAAGGGACTGCTTCTTTCTTAGCCATAACATTGACAAGCATGTATGCAGATGATGAACAGAACAGAAGGTAGGGCAATAAAGAAATTACTATGAAAACATTTCCTTTGTTGCCATATGATCACATAGTTCACAGGTCCGCTGACAAGAGGCATTCTAGTGCAGCTACAAGCTCATCTGGGAGGTTGTGATATGAAACATGAAGAATATTGCAAGGTTACCATCAAGAGGTGCCTGAGGGCTTTTTTTTTTAAGTGAGTGCAAATTCTATAAATCAACAACATTATTCTGCCCCTTCCCACAGTTTCTTCATTTGTTTTTCATTCATAAATTCATTCTTCGTTTGTAATCAGGGATAATATGCAGCACATCTGATTTCTTGCTATTTTGGGGGGTACTTTTCAATCCTCAACTCTTATTCAGAACACTTAGTCATGTTTAAATGTCCTTCATTCGCTTTAGAATTTGTTAAGCGGCGTCATTACAAGGATGACCTTATGTGAAATACTTTGAATTCAAAACAGACATTAATTTAGGAGGATGTTGGTCAGAAAATGAAATTAAGTGCATGGGCCAAATTCATCCTTAACTGAAGCCAAAGGAGTTATATCATAGTGTTTTAGACAGCTCTCTGTCTGTCTTATGCTCACTCCCCCCCCAACCTCCCTCCCTTCCCTCACCCAGTTCTATATGTTTTGCCATCTAAAAATGCTACCCAGTATGACTCTCATCAAGCAGCAGCTTTACCAGAATGCACACTGTTTCGTTTCATTTCAATATGTTATATTTTATTTAGCTTTGTAATAGTTGGGACAGCTTCCTAATCCCAGTTTTATTAGCTTTCTCTGTTCCGTTGGTTGTTCCAGAATGGACACTACAAGACACTGACATCTTTGGCTCGTTAGAGCATAGATGCCTGCAGAAGCTGACGTTTTCCACGCCTGCTTGCAGCCTATTTCTCCTTTACATCCATTGCTTACTGTCTGCTCGGTGTCTAGGCGAATCTGTCATCTGTGCCAGAGCACAGCCCGCTGCACCACTGACAGTAAGAAGGTAAACGCTTGCTGCCTGAATCCCCCATTAACTTTGTGAGGCGTATTGATTTCTTGTAAAAATAATGATATTGACAGGCTTTCTAGGAGTAATTGTTTCCAGAGCACAAAGGTCAGTACTGAGAGTGAAGGGTTTTGGAGCAGGGGTACTCTACAGACATTTGTGTAAAGTGCTGGAGGATGGATAGAAACCAACAGCAACAGTTTGAGACTTTTAGATATATTAAGTACATTGACAAAGCGCCTAGTAGGGGGCTGGTAATATTATTGTACTCATAAGTCCTTCCTAGCAAACAGTTTAGCTGGACAACACCATGTGGATAGCTGTGGAAGAAAGCTATTGTAATACCAGAGAGATGCACCTCCTGTCTTTCAAGACATTCATATCTGGCTCACAATGTTCCATGAGATTTCTCTGGTTCAAATTCAGTGACCTAGCTTTGTAACTGAGATCATGACACAGGGAAAGATATGTTCTTTGAATGGAGGACGTATTATGAAGGGGATTTGTATGTTTGGTGTTTAGTGGGAGATTCAGCCCATTCTGTAGTTGCACCACTGCAGTGACTCAGAAAACTATTTGCCAAATTAAAGCAAGCTTTTTTCGGTCTCGTTGCAAACCCCATGGGTATCACTACAATTCCAGATACAGGAGAGATGGCAGTGACTTCTGGCACTTGCAAGGAATCAAAATCACATGCCCTTAGTAGTTTGTCACATAGATGAGCATGTCCTGGGAACAACTGAACAAAGAAACATTAGATAGTCAATACTTTTCCTGTAAAGTACTTGGCCCTAAAAAATGAATGTATTTGTATATTGCCTGTAGTTTTGCTGTAAGGGAGATACAGTAACACAAGATGGTGATCATAATTGAGCACAGAGAGATGCTTAAGTGTCTGGAAATCAACGGGCTTAAATGCCCGTATTGGATCTTACACCTTTTTTTGGAACAAATGTTGATGGTGGGCACGAAAAAGGTGGATTTCTGAACCTCTGAATGTAATTTGTCAAAAGTGAAAAGTAGCAAGGTCCAATTAGAAAAATAGACATGCATGTAACATGTAGGAGGGATAACTTCAACAAGACTTACTTAGATCAGAATTCATAAAATGCTAAGGAGATCCCTTCAAATACCGTAACTGTGGTCACAATTCTGTTCTAAGTAAGACAGAGGTTCTTGTGGAACCTTTGCATCCCAAATGTAACATGCATGTTTATTTTTCTAATCTGTTCTGACCACTTAAGAAAACTTTACATAGATAAATAATGATAAAGTTTCTCTTTTTGTGCCTGACAGTAAAATAGGAAACAGAATACTGCAGTATTCTACTCAGTAACAGGATGTAGTGATGGCCACCAACATAAGAGAGGATTAGACAAATTCAAGGAAGTAAGTCTATCCATGGCTCCTAGTCACGATGACTACATTCAGCCATTGACCTGATCCAGCAAGCTCTTCTTTCCCCCAATGCTAAAATAAAACAAGGACAAAATGTAGATGATGAAAAGAAGAAAACAAACAATTCAGTTATTATTTCTGAATTGTAAAAAGTTAATCGGCGTGGAGAAGAGCAGCTGAAAGAAAAATAGTATGCATGTCCTAAAAATTGTATACCATGTCATTTTATATTAGTAGCTTATAAAATCCTTGCGTTGGCTTCACAGAATTAAAAAATGATCACCACTAGTAATTACCATGCTTTCTTTATTCTTAAAGTCTTGAAAATAGTAGCGATGATAATACAAACACCAACATTTTCAATGTTTTCAACATTAGAGAACACACTAATTAGGAGAATGAAGAGACAGGAAACACCTAAAATTCCAGGAGCATTCACTCCAATAGGTATGTCAAAGGCATCAACAGAGATGTGCAAAGCAGGGACTTCTGGCATCTTCTTGTAATGGCAGATGATCCTCTACGTTGCAGACAGTGAGCCTGCATGTGCAGAGGTGGGTTCATGATCCTCTGGCTTGCAGGCTTTGTGCTTTACTTGCCCAAATATTCTGTGAACTGCCCTGAGACACCCGGGTATAGGGCAGTATACAAATTCTAATAATAATAATAATCCTTATAAGAAGACTAAACAGGCATTCACAGATACTGCATGGTATATACTAGTGAATTTTTGACTGCATGGAAATATTTGGGAATTTTCTCCATTTACTTGCAATAACAAAAATGCCACTCAGATTGTGAGTCTGCACCCAGGTTTTCATTATGATAAAATAGTAAGAAGTTGGGTTAATGTGAGACCCCAGCACTATAAAAAAAAATCTATTTCATTGCAACCATAGGCCATTAATTTAATTAACATTGGAAAATGTTATCTGCTTTCTGGGGTTTAGCACTGTGAAAGGAGTTCAGGAACCCTTTTTAGGCCATACAGTGGTACCTCGGTTTACAAACTTAATCCGTTCCGGAAGTCCGTTCTTAAACCGAAACTGTTCTTAAACTGAGGCGCGCTTTCCCTAATGAGGCTTCCCACCGCCGATGCCCTTCCACCGTTCGGCTTCCGTTCTTAGAACAAGGTAAAGTTCGCAAACCGGGACACTACTTCCAGTTTTGCGGAGTTCGTAAACCAAATAGTTTGTAAACAGGGCTGTTCTTAAACTGAGATACCACTGTACTGCATTTTGGGGAAAGCTTGATTTTCCGCAAAGCTTGGCTGGGTGCTGCTTCTGTCTTATTTCAGCGTTTACACTGACTTGATTTTAGATGGAAGGCAATAGGGTTGCCTATGCATGCTTACCAGAGAGAAAGCCACTTGGAGTATAGTAGGACTTACTTCTGAGTAAAGATGCATAGAATTAGATTGTATGTTAGTATAAGAGCGCATACTTTGGCTTAACTAAGTTGTTGATGAAGCTGAAAATAACCTTTGGAAGATGACCAAAGTAATTATAAGTACTGACTATATTAATCCATTAAATCATACTAAGTAATATGTTAAAATATCGCCATTTGTAAATCTGGTACAATGTGCACTTTCCGCCCACTTTCCTTGAAGTTTTGCACAACCCATGCTATTGATGTAATGAGATATTATGAAACATATGTGGGAATGAGAAGCAAAATAAACAAAACTTACGTATTATACACAGAAATAAACATAGGTTCTGTTCACATGAAAGAGGGACTGTTTCATTGGTATAAATGAAAGTGGCCCTTACTGTTTTAGAATGAATTCCCCCCCCCCTTCTGTGACACAAAACAGAATGAAAATAGCCATATATAGAGAGAGAGTGATTTCTTATTCCTTGACATAGTCGGTTCAGGCTCTCTTACTCAAAGGGGTAAATCTGATCATTTTAGCTAATGAACTGCAGCAGAGCCTTATCAATTACCAAATCAAGAGAAATTCTGTTATTGTGACTGGCTTCATTTGAGTTTCCTTTGAGGAGTTGGTTTGTGTCACTCAGTGAAGCCATTTGGTCAGAAGGGAGGTTCTCTCTCCTCTCGCTTAAACCAAGTCCCTTTCCAGTGCTATTTAGAACAAGATGTGTGTTAGCCCTAATCCAATAAAAACTGCGGAGGAAGGCCAATGTAGCTCTGTGGGGAAATAGTGTCCAGGCTTGTAGCAACATCTAATGGGCATTTAGGTGCAAACTAGCTGTGAAGTGTTAAATATTTACATGTAGAATGCCAATAGTAATTGTCCACTTTATCTGAGCTAGCCTAGGGAAATGTCTTATTTGTTTCCATGTTACTTCAATAAAAAGAAGACTGGAAAATCCCCTCACTATTTCTTGGGGGCTTAGAATTAATAAAGCTAGGCAGTATAAAATATGTGCTTTGGTTTTCTGAATGATCACTTCTGCACCAGGCCATATAATATGGCTTTAACTCCATGTGGCCTGTCTATTAAGCAAGACAGGATGAGCCTCACAAATAATAAAAAATATTTATGCTTTTCTTAGTGATACTAACAAGGTAACATATCAGAGAAGAAATGGCAGCAGAAGAATAAGGTAACTCTGTCTTATGAATTCATGGCTCAGTGGGATCCCTTTCTGCTCCCATAAACACCCTAGGATTCTGTGTTCTATGCTATTATTCCACAAATTGTATTTTTTTCCTTTTTGTTTGTGAAATCTGAAGTGTCATAAATGCCTCCATCTCATATATATTTGATAGTTAATATTAGTCTCATCCAGGAAAGTGCACTTTACATGTGGCAACATACGATTACCTGAGAGTGTTATTGCAAAGGAAAAAAATCAATACCAATTTATAATTCACGATTGCAGTCTATCAGTTTTTATGGCTCTCTATCCAGCCTCATTAATTTTTTATTATGATTGACTGAAACTGAAAGATTTTTAACATGTTTCGCTGTTATTTATTCAACCTTAATAATTAAATAAACCTTAATTGGCTGTATTTCGAAGCATCTTGAAGCTATGGCCAGAACGGGTTTTGGTGACCATACATTATTAATGCTAGAAATACCGCACATTTTCTTCTGAGCCAAGCTCTAGGAAATGATCTGCTATGTACCATAACAAGGGAAATAGATTTTGTAGTCACCTAATCAAATTCTATTTAAAAGGAGACTATATATTTTAAATTCAGAATATGAATTATCAATAACTCATTGAGAAAATGTGATACAATATTCCTAAAGCAATGGGGAAAGCAGAGTACCTGATCAAGACTTGTATCAGAATCTAAAAGCTTGATTAATGAGGCTAGCTGGCCTATCAAATAGAAAAGTCTAAATGAGTATGATTTCACAAAGGATTTTCCTGATTGGTGGTTAACTTGTGCCTTTAAAAGGTGATTGGCAGATGGAAAATTGCACTTTCAAATTTCATCCGTATTCATTTCAGTTGTTCTTCTACATGTCAACTTCTTGCCATTCCCAGACAGGCCAAGGCTGTATACATTAGCTGTTACCACCGTGAAAAAAAGGAAGGAAGACAATCCCATATTTGAGCATTCTGAAGGAAAATCAATCATGTCATAAGTGAGAAGTATGGATAAGTTTGAACGGTGGCAAGTTTCATCATTTCATTTCTGGCCATGCTGGTAGATTTTTTGAGTGTACAGTTCTGCTGAGAGGCATCCCCAGCTGTAGCGATAGAATAAGCAGCGTAATAGAGTTGGGCTAGAGGGGAAATTTTTTCTCCCTGATATTTGTCAAGTAAGTTTCTTGTGGTATTGTACAGAAGCAACTTCAAAACCTAACATTATATACACTAGACATTTTGACAGAATTGGAAAAAAGGCTTCTATTGACTATGACAAGGATATATCAACTCTCCTCAATCATATGTCTGAACCTCTTGCTTTATGGTTTTTGTTGGTGGTGATTGGATGGCTCAAAAATTATATAGACATAAAAATCTATATAACGTTTCACAAAACAGATATTCTTTGTGCTCCCAGAAGATGAAGCTATAGAATTAACTGCAGAGGCATTTTAATTATGCTAAATTGGGTTGAATGTTGGATTTTTATTTTTTTTAATTTGGTGGGGCAGAGAAACGGGCTTAAGGAAGTGGTTATAGTAAAGGAACATAGAGCAGTTTAATTTGATCTATTTATAGTACTGAGAAGGGACATCATTTTATATTGGATATGCAGTGAAAACTGTGGGAGACAAACATGTTGCAATTTCGCAATCTTGTTCTTATTATTATTGAAAGCGCTGTTCTTGGCAGTAATAAATTTAACACAAAAATCAAATACAAAACAAATTTATTCTTCCAGAGCTGATACACCAGTCATTTTTTCCTTGTCTTGCATTAAGCTTTAAAGTCAACTGTCACTACCTATCGATTGCATCTGAATTGTTATCTATATTTCTCAAAAGTACTCTTGACAGTTAATACAGTGTAAATTATAATCTGGGGAAATGCTGCTCGTATTTGGCAGCAAATTGCTTAGATTCTGACTAAAGCTGCTTTTATTTTCCGATCTTTTTCCTGTGGCCATCTATTCTACTAAGAATAATTCAGTCCAAATTATTTTAAATATACACTCAGTCCAGTATGTAAATCATATTGTGAAAATCACTCTTGAATTCCGCTCAGGTTGATATCTAATTAATAATAAAATAAAAATGGCACAGCCTAATATATTGGAAAGTCACAGGTCTGATTATGTTTTCCATTAGATGTATGTTTAAACTACATTTCTAAAAACTACAGTTTTCAGCCAGTAGCAAATGGTGGGAGAGGAGGGGGGAAATAGAAAGCCTGTGTGTGTGTGTGTGAGAGAGAGAGAGAGAGAGAGAGAGAGAGAGAGAGAGAGAGAGAGAGAGAGAATTTGGAATATTGAAAAGTAGTGATGGTATCTTTGGCAGAGAAAACAAATTGAAAAAAATACCAAACATCTATGTACATACACGTGCACACTCATACACACCACAATAGATGAAACAACTAGAATTTCCTTAAAATGATAATGCTGGGGATTTGTAAAAGATTGTAAACTACTAAATGTTTATGGAATATGTAAGCACACAGGCTAAGAGCCTGATTTGCTACTGTTCTAGGAATTGTCTTTACATGTATTGTTTCCTCTCTGTTTATTTTCAGTTTATTTTTACTGATATTTTACAAAGAGCAGGAAATCTGAGGCAGGTGGATAGAGTAATTATAAATGACACCTTGGTGTCTTTTCCTTGATGCAATTATTTGCCTAGAAGCCATTTCATTGTTCTGGATGGAGCCTTGCACCTACTCTAAATTTGACAGCTAGGGCTGACCATTGAAATTAAAGAGGAGTTATTCTTGGAGACTATATGTCAAATGTAGCTCTTCGAATGGCCCAGATCGAATGTTACCTGTGTGGCTTGTTTACCAGTTCCACACTGCTGTTTCTCAGGCAGCTCCAGTAGCATTTGTAATGGGAGGATTGTATATGAGGGGAATGTGGCATGGGTATTTTCCATGAAAAGTAACTTGTGAATCATTCCCATATTTAACAAATATGTTAATATTAACAGGATGCGAATAGAATGTATCTCTGCCTACGACCTTTACTTGGAAGTAAATTCCAGTGGAAACAAGTATTTATTTCTTATTATTGTTTTAATTTGTACACCGCTTTCCAACATAGATATGCCCAAAGCAGTTCACAGTACATGAACAATAATGCATACCAAAGCATCATTACAATTGCAGTCTAGTACCGATTTCTAGCTAGTCAGTTTGGGACTGACATGTAAAATCATAATAGTGGCACCTTTTAAAAAAATAGGGTGTTTTTTTTTAATCAAAAGAATGCAATCATTGCCCTTTTCTTTCTTGTCTGTATGTCTCTTTCTCACACATAGGGGCTGCTTTGTAAAGAATGGATTTTAGATATTTGAACTACTCTTCAGTCTTATTGTTGATACCTTTTTTTAATCATTCTTTGTTTGACAGCTAACTTTAGCAAGTGTATTATTTAAAGAAGTACCCTGCCTGGTCTTAAGATGTAGGCTGAAATCCTATACGCACTTAGCTGTGAGTAAGTTTCATTCAACTCAATAAGAGTTACAGCTGAGTAGACATCATAGAATAGTAGAATCATAGAATTGTAGAGTTGGAAGGGACTGTGAGGGTTATCTAGTCCAAACCCCTACAATGTGGGAATCTCAACTATAGCATACAGACATATGGCCATCCAACCTTAGCTTAAAAATCTCCAAGGAAGAAGAGTCCACCACCTCTCATGGGAGTCTGTTCCACTGTCGAACTGCTCTTACTTTCAGAAAGTTCTTCCTGAAGTTTAGTCAAAATCTCCTTTCTTGTAACTTGAATCCATTGGTTTGCATCCTAGCCTCCAGAGCAGGAGAAAACAAGCTTGCTTCATCCACCATGTGACAGCACTTTAGATATTTGATAGTGGCTGTCATATCTCTTCTCTTATTTCAGATTTTTATTTATAATTTTCATATATATACATTACAACAATTATTTTGCCAAGTTCTAACGTTTTCAATTTTGACTCCCTTCCCCCCCCCACACATTTATTTTCATCCTTTCCTGCATACTCCAAATTGTCTTAACTTATTCTTTTATTTGTCTATTCTAATATAACACACACACACACACACACACACACACACACACACACGTTTTAAACTGCAGGTTTTTACAATAGTCCTGCCAATGTCTTAATCTGTTTACAGTTTGTTCGTAAACACTCAATAATGCCATATCTCTTCTCAGTCTCCTCTTTACCAGGCTAAATGTTGTTGTTGTTGTTGTTGTTGTTGTTGTTGTTGTTGTTGTTGTTGTTGTTGTTGTTAGGTTTATTACCTGCCCATCTCCAAAAGGTCCTAAGGGTGGGTTATAACAATATAAAATACACCTTTCAACAGTTCAAAACAAATAACTATTGCAACTAGGAAAATGAAAAGGTTCGCACTCCCCACATCTGTCTCTTGACAAATGTTTGCTACTGAGAGGTAGTCATTTAACTTCTGGGTCAGGGGTGTTTTCTTAAGAAGAGGACTCGCCACTGCATCCTTCAAGATCCTTCTCCAGTTAGAATTTGATCACTCCCTGGACCGTGTACATAGCCAGGACTTTTGTTAGGTGGAGCAAAACTGATGTGATTGGTCAGTTAAGTATTTCTATTGTTTTACTTGATCGGGGGAGGCGGGAACTGCCTCCCTCAGCTACGCCCATGCCCTGGACCCACCCAGTCAACCCTCTATTGATAGCTCTAAGAAGTGAAAATGCTCAGGAATGTGAAGGAGCAGGAATTTTTAAAGTAGTTTGTCCACATCATTAGGCCACAACAATGAAAAACAACCAAGTACACTGCTCTGTGGATGACCCTTGCCCCTCTGACATGGTTATGCATGCCTGGGTTATGGCATGATTATGCATGCCAAGTCACCTCTCTCATCCACAATCAAATCATGGACAATATACCCTGTTTCTCATATTTTAAGACATACCCATAAAATAAGACATAGCAGGATTTTTAAGCATTCAAGGAATATAAGCCATACCCCGAAAATAAGACATAGTGATAGGCGCAGCAGCAATGCTGGCCGCGGCAGGAGGAGGAGGAAAAAAATAAGACATCCCTTGAAAATAAGCCATAGTGTGTTTTTTTGAGGAAAAAATAAATATAAGACATGTCTTATAATATGAGAAACACAGTATATTTTATTCTGGACAGAACCTGACATTTACCAACATCATTACAAAGCCAGGGGGTTGGCTGGCTCCAGAACAGCCTTTCTCTCGCTCTGGAAATGGCCGAGAGAAAAACTTGACAACTCCTTCCTCCCCTTGAAAATACCAGGGGGGTGAAATGAATACAAAGAGGGTGAGCCCCGATGACATGACCCAAATGTCTTTGATGTTTCCCCTTTGGAGTCACCCTCACCTGTCGCAAACCCCATCTCCCCTGGCAGGCTCAGTTTAGATCCTCCCTTTTCCCAGGACTAATGAAAATGTGCTGGTTTGGGGAGAGCCTTGGGAAGCTGCAGACAGTATATCAGTATATTTCCAACAGTGCAATCTTCTACATGTCTACTCAAAAGTATGTCCCATTCAGTAAGTATAGTAGTAGGCATAAGTAGATTGCAACCTTAATTTATTATTACACTTTTGTAATCGTACAGGGAACCACTTATATTTTCTGATTCAGGTACCTGTGCCTCAGGGGCACAGTTACCCCATCCAGGACCAGGGAGTCCTCCACACCTGCTCGCCTCCTGTCCCCCACAAACAGTACTTCTGTCTTGTCAGGATTCAACTTCCGTGTACACCTGTATGCATGGAGAGAAATGACATGTGGTGATATGTGCTTGAGGATTATAGCAAAACCTGTCATCTTTGGCATGGCACAGAAATGTACATTACAAGTCAACATCCCATGGATATGTGAATCCACCCTTGGACAAAAAGGCTGAAAAAGATATTACACAAGTGCATATGTGAGAGATCATAGAGATAAGGCCAAGAGTAAATTGAAACAAACACTTTCTCAAGTGATTTACAGGAAAGAAATAGGAGAAAAGTAATCTGTCACTGGAAGTATTCATTGTTAAGAATCATTTAATGCTAAAATAAATTATTCTCATATTTCAGTTTTGTCATTTAAAATGCATTGCTGAAAATCTAACAATAAGAATATCAATTTAACTGTATGTTTTAGTGTTCCTGGATTTCTGCAGCTCATTTGAAACAATATTTTCCAATGAAATAATATACGTTAACAGCCTTCATTAATTGTCTTCATATGTACATTTGAAAATACCAGCTTCCCAAAATGTCTGCTACACCAAACGATCTCAAAATCATGAATTCTGCAGTAAGCTCAATTCATTTCAATGGAGCTTACAATAAAATAAAAAATAAAAATCAAACCTAAATTGCTTCACTGTTGTTCTATTTTGGCGTTGATGGTAATTTGTCAAGCCCATGTGCAATAATGGATTGACTCATATAACTAGGGCTATAATTGCAGCTGTTAGGTAGGCCTTCTTTATCTTAGCCTGTCTGAAACTCCCATCCTTGCATGATTTCTTGCTGTGCTTAAGCCATGTGTGTCTTGTTTTGTTTTAATACATTACTGACCCAGGGGCTCAGGTTACTGGGGTTCCTGTCATACATTTCACTCTCATAAAGCATCACACCAAAAAGGGTGGGGAGCGGGGGGGGGCAGGTTGGAGAAAAGAAAGAAAGAGAGAAAACACTGTAACAAGGTAGCAATCATTGCTCACGTACTAAGTATAAATGTCAACGTGTAAAACTTGACTGCAGGAAGAAAAGGGAGAAAAGGTAGTCACTGAAAATAGGATACACTTACTAAAGCTGTTGTCGTAAGGTTATCTGTTATAGGAACTCTTAGAGCAGCACGTTCTGCGTCTTCCACATCTTGTTTGCCATTATAACCCCAATATAAACTGTGCCTTTACAATATATTCTTCAATATATAGTGCACAATGCTTCAGTGGTTAGAAAAGAATTCTACCCCCTCCCCAAAATGATAAGAACTTTCGGCTAACTAAATGTGAAAACATTTGTCAAAACCACATTGTTGCAATACTTCAGAAGTCAAAAGTGCACCATTTCATTTGTACTGGATTAAAAACTCAGGCAAATTTGACAAACAGAATGTGCACTTAGTCAAGCAGATGGTTCCCATATTCTTTTTATTGTGAGGCAGCATCATTACCTTGATATTCCCTTTAAAGTGTTTGGGCATCACAGCATATGTTCCATAAACTTATCTTTTAATCTTTGAGAAACTTACATAATTGAAGGAGTTAACAGGTTGGTGGCTTAATAGGGATCTCATCCATGTTTCGTTTTAATACTTTTGGAAGGAGAGGGGGTGGGGTAAAGCATTCTTGGCTAATACGTAGCATATTTTGCAATTGTTAAGGGAAAGAATTTTAGAGGTAGGAGGTGAAAAGACAATTTGGGAATTTTCATTCTCTGAAAAACTGCATATTAAACGTGAATTGCAATTTTCCATCTGGCCCTACTGGTTAGGAAGCTGCAGTTGGGCATGATCTCCACTGTCAATCAACAGTCCCCAACTGTGAGAAGCAAACCTCATGACGAAGCCCACCCCAACTCATTAAACCAAAGCAAACTGTATGGAGTGTGCCGCTGTGTGATTTTAATATTTGGTGCATGTGACAGGATCATTTTAGTGATTTGCAGGATTTATCTCCTCTTAAAAGTACTGCCTAAGGCTACTCTAATTGGTAGGAAAGCAAATTCCCCCTTTTCCTCCTGTCACTCTTTGTTTTATTTACTGAGAACTGCCGAAACCTATTTACACAATAATGAGGATAAATCACCGTGATGCTTTCAACACAAAGAGATATGTTATGTGTGTGTTGAAAGCAGTACAATTAAAACTAAATCCCAAATATTTCTGAAGTGGAGGCTACAGTTTGTGATTGAGAAATAAAAATTAAGACAAACGATAACCGTGGTATATTATAGCTCCTTCAGGCAGGCTGTTAAAGTCAAAATTCTTCAGGCATCTTTTATGATGGACAATTTCATTCAAAACTGCAATTAAGTAATTGTGTGTAAGTTGCTCTCAGTGGTCCAGATGGTCTTCCCTTCCCCCTACGAGAGTCACACATGGAGGTGTCTCCCCAGCTCTGCACAGAAAGGAATCTTAGCTGCCTTCCCAACAGTGCTCTTTTTCTTTACTTGGTTCCAGTGTTACTCCTCGTAGCTGCATTGAAAATCTGTACTGACCTAAGATGCATGGGTCAGACAATAGCCCAGGGTAGGTAACATATCATGTGGCAGCCTCTGCCCTCCTGCCAATACCAGGAGGTATGCCATTGCCACATACTGTTTTGTTAGTTACAGGTAGGTAGCTGTGTTGGTCTGACATAGTTGAAACAAAAAATAAAATAAAAATTCCTTCCAGTAGCACCTTAGAGACCAACTAAGTTTGTCATAGGTAGGTATGAGCTAAGTGTTCATGCACACGAAAGCTCATACCTATGACAAACTTAGTTGGTCTCTAAGGTGCTACTGGAAGGAATTTTTTTTTATTTTTTGTTTTCTCTTTGTTATCTGATCTCTGTCTTTCCAGTCTCAACTGGATGATTTCAGAGGCTGCTCTTAAGGAATCTTATGAAGGATTTTCATTCAAAAATATGCTTTGCATTTTCCACTTTGTAAACTACTCTTCAGGTTGGGAACCAAAGCCGTGGTTAAGTTTTGTCTGCACTTGCCTCTATGCCTTTATGGGTAGCGTGCTAAAAAGCAGGGCAGGCAGCATCAGACATGCCTTTGGATGAAACTGATTATCATAAGAACAGAAGAAGAGCTTGCTGGATCAGACCAGTGGGGCTTCCTGTTCCCACACTGGCCAGCCACGCTGGGAAAGCCCAAAAGTAGGACTTGACTTCAATAGCACTCTCTCCATTTGTGATTTCCCTCAACTGGCATTCGGAAGCGTACAGCCTCTGATAATCTAAGCCAGGGGTCGGCAACCTAAGGCCCATGGGCCACAAGCAGCCCATGGCATAGCTGCCAAGTATCCCGTATCCGCCGGGAAAACCCCTTTTTTCTCACCGTTTCCCGGCGGTCTCCCGTTTGGCAGAGAATCCCGGCATTGTCCCTTAAATTCGATTCTTCCTGGCGGCCATTTTTCTGGTGCCGCTTTGCCCTTCTATGGGCACCAGAAAATGGCGGCCCTGGCGCCGGAAGTCACTTCCGCGCATGACCGGAAGTTGCGTGACGCGACTTCCGGTGGCGCTTCGCCCTTCTATGGGCACCAGAAAATGGCGGCGCCGGCGCCGGAAGTCGCTTTTACGTGTTTCCGGTCATGCGCGGAAGCGACTTCCGGCGCTGGCGCCGCCATTTTCTGGTGCCCATAGAAGGGCGAAGCGCCACCGGAAGTTGCGTCACGCAACTTCCGGTCGTGCACGCGCTGCCGATCCCGGATCTTTACGATCCGGACTTGGCAGCTATGGCCCATGGGGGTTGTTTAACCAGCCCATGAGCCGCGCCCAAAATGAGCTGCCCACTTGGTGAGTCCCCGCATGCTGCGCTGAACCAGTGCAGCGTGGGGACTCGCTTCCGCAATGCTGAAAATCACGTCTGCGCAGATGCCGGAAATCACACACTGAGGGATCTCCGCTGGAGTCAACTGGCCCAGGCAAGGTAAACCTTGCCCGACCCCTGATCTAGACCCTCATCAGTCTAGCTTCAAATTGAGTTTGGGGACTGAAACTGTGTTGGTCAATGATCTGTGCCAGGGAGGGCACCCACCTCTATCCCTCTGTTTCATTATACCAACTCTTGAACCTGGGTCTGGAGTTGGTAATGGACTGGATGGGGGCCAGTTAACTGAAGCTGAATCCAGTTAACTATGAATCCAGCTGCTATGGGTAGGCATTACTCATGTCTGGGAGCTGGAAATACTAATATTTCACAAGAAAATATTATTAGAATTGCATAAGGAATAGAAACCCTTCATTGGCCTATCTACAACTGAAAGGTAAAAAAACATTCTACAGCATAATTCTATTCATTTCTACTCAGAAGTAAGTCCCAAGCTTGCTTCTAGGTAGGTAGTATATTCCGGCGTATAAGATGACCCCCAGCTGCTCCAGTTAAAATATAGAGTTTGGGATATACTCGCCGTATAAGAAATACGACCCGGCGTATAAGACGACCCCCGACTTTTGAGAAGATTTTCCTGGGTTAAAAAGTAGTCTTATACGCAGGAATATACTGTAGGTATGTAGTTTGAATGTGGTCCTGGAACCTCATTGTCATTTTGGACTCAGGAGGCCTCATTAGCTAATGAGTACCTAAATTCATCTTTGGCTGGTTGAACCAACTGTGGTTGTTTCTGGGCAGTGGTAGCTTGACCATGTTACTCATTCTCTGGTCACAGTGAAGTTGGTCTATTGCAATGTGCTTTCTTTGGGGTTGCCCTTAAAGACAGGGGCATGAGGTAGTGTGTTACTTACTCCATGAGCATCTAATCGAAAGTTGTTCTGAATACTGAACGTAGTTTTACGGCTCACATTTCTGATTGTAAAGCATTAGTTTTTACAAAAAGGCAATTGTGGCAAAAACAAAACCACACAATTGTTACACTGATAATTCATGTGGCAACTTTAACATTTATTTATTTTAGGTGTTTATACACAGCACTTCAGTTTTTTTTGTGTGTGTGTGTGTGTGTATAATGTATAAACAACATCCTAGGTTTTATATCTTGTTAACATAAATGATTGTTAATGGTGCCATAAAGCTGGATGTTCTTAGTAATATGCTATTCAAGGCATATAAATGTTTTCCCGAAAACAGAATGTTCTTAGGAATACGTTAAAGAAATGAAAAAGTCATCATCGAAACTGCAAGGGATCAGCCTTTTGACTTCCTTGCTCCCTAATCTGTATTTGTTTGAAATGCATGAATAGCTACTTGAACTAGAGCATGTGAGGGAGATGCAACCTCTCCATCACCCTCAGGCTGGTTATGCATGGAAGATGTTGGAGGAAATATGTTTACAAAGTCTCTCCTTGGAAAAGCAGTGATTGTGATACCAGGGTACTTGGCTGAAGCCTCAAAACCTTGTACTCTGAAGTAGCCCAATTGAAATGATGAAGGCCAGAGTACATGTTAATAAGACTGCAAATCTTAAAAATATTGATGAGAGACTGCCTTACTTTCATAAGCTGGAGAGTTTCCACCCCAAGAGCCACCCCAACATATACCTCGCAACTGCTGGTCTTTGCTTCCTGCTTCAGACAAGTCTTATTCCTCACTACTACTGATTCTATTCCTCTCAGATACTTATACCTTCCTGTTCTACTTCCTAAACCTACTTTTCTTTTCCTATACAGTATCTCCTTTCACTCCTAACCCACTTTTCTTTCCCCTTCACATTGTTCTTGGAAACTGCTCACTCTCAGGTTGTTACCACTGTCAGCACCTCCCCTCTACTTCCTCTTATCTGTGATTGCTCAGTTCAGAAATAAGGGATGGAGGCTGCAGCTGCAACTGCTTAAAGAGCTTAGCTGCCCAAGTATACCGTTTTTCATGGGAAACCCCCGGATTTTAATCCGTTTCTATGAATGTGAGTTAGCTGGATATAGCCCATTGTGCTTTAATGTGGTTTTTTATAATATCTCTTGAAAACGTCTCTGTGATTGCTGTATGTGATGAAGAAATCTGTTTAAAAGGTTAGCGTTTCCTTGACAGATTACCTATATTTGATAATACAAACTTGATATTTTTATAAATTGACTCAGTCAGGAGTCCAAGTGGCCAAGGAATCAAAATGCCATTAAGGCGGGAGGGAAACCCTTAAATCTGGGGGATAGCTTCTGCAACCCCAGTTCTACAAATAGAATGGGCCAGATTCAATGAAATAGTTGTGCTGTCAGGAGCTAGAGCATTAAGTCCTGCTAGTGCAAGGGGTGTGCCTCCTGCACACACCCCAAATTGGCTGTAGTGGCAAAGGGATGATTGGGAGAATTCCCAGAATAGTGTACAGGGAAGGAGAGGGGAGATTGTTCCATCAGTCAAGCAGAAATGCTTGTACTGACGGAGTTACGGTACCGGTACCTTCTTAGTACTGCTTTAAATTCTGAGTTGATTGCAAGGATGTTCACAGCAATACAGTCATACCTTGGGTTACAGACGTTTCAGGTTGCGTCTTTTCGGGTTGCGCACCGCGTGAACGGGTTACTTCCGGGTTTCAGCGCTTGCCCATGCGCAGAAGCACTAAATCGTGCTTTGCCCATGCACAGAAGTGCCGAATTGCGACCCGCATGTGCACAGATGCGGGTTGCGAACGTGCCTCCCGCACGTATCCTGTTCACAACCCGAGCATCCACTGTATTCTTGATGGCTGCCTCTTAAATTTGACAATACGTTCTCTAGAAGCTCAAGTATACTAGAGATTGATATCAATAAGAAGAGGTATAAAACATGGTTGCAATTGCATTTTGTTGACCAGGGATAGGAGCGGATGCAGGTGGTTTAAATAATTGAAATTGGCTTTATGATTTTATCATTGTTGCTGACTAAAACTTTGGGTGTGTGGGTGAGCTATAAATACAAGTACAGTACTGTAGCAGCAATAGTAGCTTGGCCTGATACTGCACCAGTTCTACCTATGTACCTTTATGTGGGAATAGATGCTCTTTAGATCAATTCATTGGGGATTTTTGAACGTAGGGACCTTCCAGAAAATTCCATGATACAACACTTATCATGCTGTGTTGCAAGCTCTCAAGTGATCTGTTTGGAATATTTTGCTAAAATCCCCACAAAATTATTTTGTTCAGAACTTGCTGGACTAGACTAAATAATATAAATCATTACAAAATATTGATGAAGTCTAAATTCCAAAAACAGTGAGAGAGTTCTTTTTAGAAGGCAAAGGTCCAGCTTGCTAAGGGAACAGTGAGGAGGCTTGACACATGGATAAAAAAAACAGAGGTCAAGGAAGACCAGTTATATGTGTAGCACCCAAGAAAAGACCACAGACTAAGCTTTCTGCTACAATGACATGCAAATACCCTGTTGTGCCCAGCAAGACAAGATACTCCTACAGGGGCATCCAGTGGCCCACAAACCCACTATATACTGCTTTTTCTTTAAGACCATGACAGTTTTGACCATTGAGTTGTGTTCTGTGCATAAAGAGGAGTCAGGGACAGGCCCTTGTTGTCAACAGGTAAAATGGACAAGGGGCAACTACTGCATTAATTGATCAGCAGAATGCTGAAGGAGGTATGCAGACTGGCAATTCAGTAGTGTCCCCAACCTAAGGACATTGGGTTCTTCTGGATAACAAGTGCTTAGCAGGCTGCCCACTTATTTCTGCCTCTCCATAAGCCTTGGCATTTGGTACAGCCACCCATCTCTGAGAATGGCCCAACTGTGCTCTTGGCAGCTGTGTGTGAGAGGCTAAACGATGTCCCAGAATCATTACCTTGCTGAAGCAGCCACTCCTATGTTTTTCATAGGAATAGCAGGATTATATCACTTTTTCTCTGCCTGCTCCAATCATGGCATGCCATGGTATATCACTGAACAGATAGACCCAATGAAATGCCAATCCTAGTTTTCAAATTCGTTTTAAAATGTAAACTAAACAGAACTATTACTTTGTGTGCCATTGTACTGAAGAATCCTGTTTCTGAGATATTTAGGCTGCCTTCTTAATGTTGCTATACTGGTAACTGGGCCATAAAGCACCACTTGTTATATCTCTGAAGGGCACATGCAAATGTAACCCCCAGCGAATTTGTCCCCTGCTGTCAAATGGCAACCTTTCACCTACCTGTTACTGTGACACCCAGCTGAAGCCCATCTCCTCAGGGACCAAACAGGCATCCTCCAGAGTTTTAGGAGACTTTACAACCTTAGCGGTACTCTGTTGACATTGTCAGGGGGACTGCTGCAGAGTAAAGCAGCCTGTGAATTGCCCTCTTCAATTTTGTTGTTTTAGCGTACAGCAAGATGCTTCTTCTGCATCCTCAATGGGTGTATATGTGTGAGTGTGTTGGGAAATAGTGTTTACATAATTATTAAATGACCTTATGCCAAGTTTTACACCAAAAAACCCTGCCAAGCATATAAACCGCCTGCCATTTAGTTATCTAGCCATTCTCCTCTGTGTTCCTTGCAGCTGAAAGTAACATTACAAAGCAAATTGCAAGCACTGAGTTATAAAACTGAATTGCAAGTTTGAGGTTCACATGAAACTGTATCTGGCCCTTAGCCATAGAGTTTGCTGTACTGTACAATATTGTAAAATATGGTCCAAAGTATAATTTACAATACTAGCATACAGCAATTTGCACAAACTTTTCAGTCATACAAAGAAACTGCAGGACTGGCTTATAAACTTTTTTTGTGTCACACACACACAGTATATTACAAAGCATCACATATTTTGTACGCGGCGTATTTTGACAGTAGGTGATGACTGCTCACTTATACAAAAAAAAAAATCAAAAAAATCACATAAGCAGATTTTAGCACATTTACTGGGTCTTTTAACTTCATCTGACACTGTTTGGAAGGAGGATGAGAGAGGTATATTTTTATATCCCAAGGGGATTTCTTTATGATGACTCTTTCAAGGTGAATATTGGCATTTATTTAGCCTGAGCAGAAAATAAAAAAGAACATATAGAAGCACCAACACTGAAACACTGGAGTCAGCAAAGAATAGTCTATTTTGCCATCTTCACTTATCATACCTCAAACATAGCTAAATCTAAGTTAATTTGAAGTTTCTCCTGAGAAATTCATATCAAATTAAAGTGTTTCTCTG
>NC_142588.1:38474943-38477443 GCF_965207765.1 Zootoca vivipara
ATGGAGAAATTAGTATCTTGTTCATCCGGAAAGGTTTGGCTTGATATATTCAGCACTGAAATATCTCTTTTTATTCATATATTGAATCACAATCTATGTGCTAGTCTAAACAATGGCTTAGCACGAATGTGTGGACTTCTGGGGAAGAGACTGCAACTGCTTTACTCCTCTTGGTAGAGTAAAGTAGAGCAACTAGGCCAAGGTTTGGCTTAGTGTGTCATTCAAACCCAGGCTCACAAATAAGCTCTCTCCTCCTCAACCATACGCTGTAGTCAAGGTTAGTTCAAAAATGGACATGGGAGGAGCAAAGTGGCTGTAGTCTCCTCCTTGTGAACCAGCATGTTTCCATGGTCTTGATAAGCCATAGTTTAGCTTACTGTTTCTGGTGAACCTGGCCAGTATGGGTCAATGGCCCACTGGGGGACATCTGGGGCAGAACCATTCGAGTTTGCCCTGAGGACCCAAAGAACTGTTCCTTAAAATAAGGAGGGTCTACAGTAGGGTCTTCCCAAGCATATTTTGTCACATTATTTAGGGGAGGACAACAAATTAAGGTTAGTAAAACACATTATATTCCCTTATTAAGTTCCTTTGCACTAAGGACAATGGAGCTTATCAAAAATGCACTTAAAACATATGAGTTAGCTTTACTCTGACATAGAAATCCAGTAGTCAACAACACTTCACTTTGATCTAATAAACAGACTTGGGCAATCATCCTGTTCAATTGGGTTCACTTGACTTTGTCATTTCTCTGCAGCTGTTGTGAAATGAATGCTTCCCCTGCTGGTGCCTTAGCCCTAGGTCATTGCCAGAAAGATGCATGCACATAAATCTCATATATAAACACCCTGATTGGTAACAGGTCAACTTACTAGGAATATACTTTTGGCTGGGACAAGATCAGCCCAGATTTCTCTGAATATAATTTACAGATAATTCCCAAGCATTTTACGCTACAAGCCTTTATATACTTACCTGGGATGTACTTTGGATACTGTTCCAGAGATAATGTGTAAACTTTAAAACCCAGAGTAGTCTGACTAAACTCCATGGTATTGCGAACAGAAACCTTTATGATAGAGTACAACTCATAAGTAGTTATCACAAATGTTGAGCAATGTTGGAAATGAAAAAATGCTAATTGTTGGAGTTCATTTAGGCAATCCATTTCAAAAGCTGACATAAATATGAAGGAAATAACAAAGCAGTAGTTATAGTGAAGAACTGCCTTAGGACAAAGACAAAGGATAAAAAAAATGTCTTTTGTATTTACTTGTAATAAATGAATGGTATCAAGTGAAAAATATCTGTCTGTACTTGTTCAGATTTAAGGCCTACAAATTTGCACCTTATTTCAATTTCCTGCATGCACTGAGGAAGTGCAAATAGCTTATTCAGAGGCAGATTAATGCAAAAGAGCTGAGGGGGGACATAAATCTACAAGCTGTGACTTGTACCATCATGTAAGTGTAATGATTATCAAACTGAAATCAGGTCTCAGAGTATCAGCTTAACACAGAGAAAATTTGCTTGATGTGAGAGTATTAAAGTCATGCTATAATATATCCATACACTGTGACTAAATTTTATAGTTCATGAAGCATATTAGTATTACACTATATCCTGGTACATTCAAAAGGTGATTTCCATTTAGATGCTCATTTTTCATGAAGATAAATATGACATGAATCATAATTTCCCTGAAGTAAATATTACAAATAATAAAATACTCAGGCAAGCAAGTTGAGGAATGACAGTAATGTTTTCCATTTGTATGGTAAGTGGTGAACCTTGTGGCCTATCAAGTAACAAATTGAATGTTTAATCTTTCTCCATGCAGATTGAGGATGGCAAAGTAGCAGCCCGTCTCACAACAAATTGAGAGTTCTCTGGTGGCTCATGGAGTATCAGCTATTTTGTCTTTGGAGGCCAATAGAGAGTGTCAGCCGAGCTTTGTCAAAATATATCACAAGCATGAAGTTGTAAAATTGCAATTTACAACAAAAAAGACTTTGGAATAACTGGCATATCTTTGGCATGCTAAATACATAGCAAATATTTAGAGAAGCCTTGCAAGGCAATTTAAATATTGTTAGAGTAAGTTGGTTAGCATCTGTGGAATATCCCAAAGGTAAAAAAAAGCAAAACAAAGTTTATTCCATCGTATAGTAAATTCTGGAGGAGAAAACCCCCATATAGACTTATACGACTTAAATAGAAGGTTGTAGACAGGTTTTAGAGCAATTTATATTCAAAATTAGTTTTAGGATGAGATTATACATCCATTTCAGTATTCAAAACTTCTACCATCTTAAGTGTTTTTCCTGAGCTGCAGTGTTTTTGTAGCTCATTTGGCCTTTGGTTAGGGAGAAAAAACTGATAGCATGGCAACTTCTGTTTTCCACATGTCTCAAGTTAGTATGACAAATTATAGTAGTGCTGACTTACAGTCTAGATATCCAGCTTTTTGTAGTAGTGTCATGACATTCAAGGCTGT
>NC_142588.1:38489943-38504943 GCF_965207765.1 Zootoca vivipara
CAAACACTAGTACATCTTCCCCACCTCTCGTGGGCTGGCCGAGTGTGCCAGGTGGGAGGAGCCACCCACCTGTTAATCACGTGATACCACATTTCTTAAAGTATCTTGTCTGCAGTCATACTAGAAAAGGTTGCGAGAACATCTGTCAAAGGCTGCCTTGTATTCCATTCAGGCAGAATATGTCAACTGCTTGCGTGTGTTTTTGTTTTGTTTTAAAAAACAACCCACTAAAACAAACATTATTCTACAAAATAATGGAATGTCACACAGAGATCTCAATACAAAAAGTAGAATGCCCAGCAGCTCACTGAGTCACAGAAATTTGAACTCTGGTGTCTTTCTTTTACTGTCAGTCTCCATAATTCTGGATAAGAGCTGGGGTGGTGTTGACCCCACTGTAGATGTGTTAATCTTAATTGTATTAGTTTTTAAGGTGCCACAGGACTCCTGGCTGGTTTATAGTTTCCTATCATATAGCCATGGCAGGGCATTTGCTGGGGGTGGAACAAGGCAGCAACAAGGTCAAGAGAGCACCAGGTTGGCAGTGGCATCTTCTCCAGGTTTGACGAAGAATAGGGAAGAATACTCTTTCCAGGCCAGGCACCCCCAAACTTCAGCCCTCCAGATGTTTTGGACTACAATTCCCATCATCCCTGACCACTGGTCCTGTTAGCTAGGGATCATGGGAGTTGTAGGCCAAAACATCTGGAGGGCCGCAGTTTGGGGATGCCTGTTCCAGACCTTAGAATTGAAATAATTTGGCATTTTTTATTCTCAAACACCCCTGCTGCTGTTTCTCTGAGCATGTGTTTTGTTTATTCCTTCTTTAAACTCACAAAAACCTAAAATAGTTCCTCTGATTAATTTAACCTCCCTCCCAGTTAATATATCCTGCAACCCATATTCTGCTCCAAATTAATTCCACTTCAATTACCCCCATTCATCATTACGCCCCCATCACCTCTAAATAATTTCCTATTAAATTAATATCCCCAAATTAATATCCCATTCACAAGGTGATCTAAGGGCTTAAAAAACACACACACCCTTCTTTGGAGTCACTTTAAAACCAAAGCCTGAGCAGGTAGTGTGATTACCTGTACTTACGGCATTTGTATCACTGTTATCAGCAACAGGAAAGCAAAAAGGTAGCCATCATAAAGACAAGCCTGAGGAAGATGTTTCCGACATCTCTCTGCAACTCTACTGACCCTTCTCCCCTCTGTGTCTCTGCAACAGTTAGCAGTTCCCATGCTTTATACCACTGCCTCCCCATACACTCTCCCTCCTCTTCATTCTGGCTAGTCAGAGGCATGCAGGAGCCAGCTTCCTATTGGGTTATGACAGCAACAAGAACTTCTACTCTGTAAGAAGGAGAGTAGAGAACCATGTGGGCATCTGGGAACAGGTCTGTGGGCACTGCAGAACTAGAGGAATACCCCCTATCTTGAAAGGATGACTGAGATAATGTATATAAATTGCTTCAAACACTTAAAATTCACTATAAACATGTTAAATATTCTCTTATTTTAGTCCAACTCAGTTCACCAGTGCTTCCTGCTGCTTACTTCAGTCCACATGTAACAATTTAATCAATAATAGATCCAGCATTTGCCTTCACTTCACAGCCACATTTTTCCTTTACCTTCTCTTGCTCACAGCAACAGGAGGCAGAGGGAGATGGGTGAGGGCAGGGCAGGGGTTGCCAACATGGTGTCCTCTATATGTTGTTGTCGTCCCACCAGCCCCAACCAAGGTGGCCTGTGGTCAGTGATGAGGAGTTGTAGCCCAACCTTCTGAAGGTACCACACTGGCTACCATTGGGCTAGGAATCATATTGTTTTAAGCTGCTCCTTGCAAACCAAAGAAGAATAGTGGGCAGGGAGTTCTCATTTCTCCCACAGGAAATATGTCGTTGAAAAACACTCAAGGGGGTGGATTTTGAAGCCTGAAGCTGCAGTGGAAGAGCTTGTACTTTGAGACTTTGGGTATAGAACTGCAAACTGTGATGTTGCCAAAACAAAACCTTAGCCCAAAATTAATGGGTGCATTGTTTTACTCTTTCTTCTATCCTAATAATCACTCTACCTGAACCCTTGCAAATTTAATCTACCTAACGAAGCCCTTCATAGTTTTGATCCTATTAATGACTGCCCTTATATTGCCCTCCATGCCAGCTTGGTAATCTTCTTGTGCCCCGCTCAGAGTGAAATGAGAACTATTGGGGGGAGAAACTGGGCCTTTACATCAATTACCCTGAGGCTGTGGATTGAACTTCCCACTGAAGTTGCAATTCACCCTTTTTATTGAACTTCTGGAGGGACTGTGAAGCAGATCTCTTCTGTTTGACCTCTGGTTCAGCTGGTTGGTTGATATGCTTTTTCTGCTGTGTTCCTCCCCCACCCCGTTTTTTGTAAGTTTGTTAGCTTCACTTTTGTTTGTGAATTGCCTTGAGAAGAGCCAGTGCTGTTTTTCTGGGGTTACTCAAGGGTACGCAGTACCAACACCTCTCTTTGTTGTTGTTAAAAGGTGCGGCACTTACTGTAACAACTTCGTGGTGATGACCAGCACCCATTTTTCTAGCAAAAATGCACTGTGTAGAACAGCTAACAAATAATAAATAAACAATAAATAATAAATAAACAAATAATAAATAAACAATAATAAATACTAACAAAGATGAATAATTCATTATCATCATTATCATTGTAACAGTTCTACAGCACTTAGCCTAAAATTCTAATGTTAAGCAATAGGTAAACAGGTAACTAAGAAGAGACTCAACCCTGGATTTGAATGGTATAGTATGGGGTAGGGGAAATATATTTCCCTTTCCATAGTCATAGTGCATGGGAATTTGGGTGGGAAATAGGGATCAGGGGAAGTGCACCTCAGGCTGCACATCCCTAGACCCTAATTTAACTCTTCCTTCCAGGATATTTTAAGCTGTTAGGGGCTCTGCCCCAGGCACAGCTTAAAGAGTCCTTTGAGGGATGATTAATTAGGATCAAAGAAAGTGCTTTTTCCTAGAATAAATATTTCCTTCCCCAACATTATTTTAGCTTAAAATTGGCCTCAACAAAATTTTCAAGTATTGCATTTGTTTTTCTCATGACGACAAGTTCAATTCAGAATCCACCAAACCATATTCCAGTGTAGTTGCTATTATGTGGAATCTAATGTGAACAATGTGTATATGTATATGTATAATGTGTACTCTCTCTCTCTCTCTGTGTGTGTGTGTGGACAGTAGATGAGGCAGAGAAGAGTCCTTCCCAAAGTGAATAGGTTAGATTGTAGTACCTGAGAAGGAATTTGATAATAGGTTTCAGATACAGTCATACCTCGGTTTAAGTACGCTTCAGTTTGAGTACTTTCAGTTTAAGTACTTCACGGACCCATCTGGAACGGATTAATCCACTTTTCATTACTTTCAGTGGAAAGGTTTGCTTCAGGTTAAGTACGCTTCAGGTTAAGTACAGACTTCCGGAACCAATTGTGTACTTAAACCGAGGTACCACTGTACAGTGAGTGATAACATAAGGACAGTGGACACTTACCTTCTTTGTAAATTTTAGGAAAGGTTAAAAAGGGTGGGCTGGAGGATAGAAACCTATGAACTGGAATGGAGCACTTGAAAGTGGCTGTCTAGATTTATTGTGGCATCTCCATCACGCAAGGTCTTTAAGAGTATGTTGCACAAGCATTAGGTTGGATAAAGCAAATATTTTGATTACATGACACCTTGAAGAGTTGCCATCTACATGTCTAAAGGTGTCTGTGGGTAGTATGCCTCTTGTTTCAAGCACCAGGGAACAATTGGCAAACCCTTGACACTCCTTTTAGCTCTGTATTTTTTCTTAGTCAATTTGAGTCCAAAACCTCCATGTTTTAGGCCACTGCTTCTTGATGGAGGTTTATATCACTTAAGGTCTTAGGCCCGTTTCCTACTACAGATACTAGGTCATGGAATTAGATCATTGATTAGCGGTACAAATATCTTGTTTATTTAAAAACATTTCCAGACAGCTTCTCATTTTTAAAAAAAATACCTACACTGGTGTGCAACAATGGGTGAAAAGTGTTGGCCCATGTTGTGTTGAAAATTGTACTGTTTTGAGCATCCCCTGAATGAGGTGTAATCTTCAAATGGATTTGGAATTCCATCTGAACCACACAATAACAGCTTCATTAGCATGATATAGGAAGCAAAACGTATTTTTAAAACACACCTGGTTTTCCTGTCATAAAAAACTCAATCAAAAAAATCAATTTCACATAATAATGTGCAGTTCTAAACACTTTTCTTCATTGGTTCCCCAAAACACTGTCATCATGTACCTTATGTCCTTTATTTGGAGATGGAAGATATTAGGGCCAAATGCTCTAATTCAGTTTATAATCATTTTTACAACTGCTTGGGCAAAAAAGAGGAACTTGAAGATGTCTCTTGTTTTTCCAGTCTATTATTATTATTATTATTATTATTATTATTATTATTATTATTATTATTATTATTGTTATTATTATTATTATTATTTGTACTGCCTGCCATTAATTGCCACTTTCACAAACTGAAGTTTCACCTTCCCTTTATTTTATCATATTAGTGTAATCTGACACACTAACCCATTTCTCTGCTCCCTCTGCATAAACTCTGGTTTGTAGGCTCATGAAGAGGATATGGGAATAGCCAGTACACTTGCCCTAAGTCTCCGAGGGCTAAGCTGGCTGGGGGGGCCCTGCCAAGGACTGGCTGCTCTTTTGTTTGAGTTTATAACTTTATTCTAACAGGACTCCTGCCTTGCGCCTCAGACCAGTTCAGCATGGGCCTGCTGGTTTGTGACATGATTATTTCTCACCATGACTGTAAACTTCTCTGGTCTTCTTTTTTCTTTTTCATCAGCACCAGCTAATCAGTGGTTTTCTGCTCATTCAAACAGCTCTACACTTTCTCCCTTTCTGTTCCTTGTGCCTGGAACTGCTCCCCCCTCCCGAACACTTTTTTAACCTCCTTTGACTTTCTTCAAATCCGTCCTCATATTTCACCCTTTCTCTGATGCCTTTTGAATAATCCCTTTGTCCTCATATTTATACAACTAAGAGAGTAATCCTAACTAGGAAGCATTTTAACTTATGCCTGCATAAATTGCCAATAATAATAATAATAATAATAATAATAATAATAATAATAATTTGTACCCCGCCCACCCGTCTGGGTTTCCCCAGCCACTCTGGCAGCTTCCAACAAAGATTAAAATACATCGCAAACTGCATTCAGTAGCCTCTGGGAGGGGCTACTGCTGGGTCATTTGGGGTGAGGGGCTCACATTGGGATAGCCTTGGCTCAGCTGGGAATGCTGGAGCCACTTAATCCAAACTTTCACATCCCAGCAGATATTGGGCTTGCATTGCACTGTAATAGTGTAATGCTAACCATATCTACTCAGAAGTAAGTCCTATTGGTCTTGCTGGTGTATACTCCCCAGTATGTGGAGTTAGAATTGTAGTATTAGCCTAAGAACAGTTAAATGGAATAAATTTCATGTCCCTCCCCTTTCTCTATTGTTTCCTCTGAACTCTTCCAAGCAAAGAGCTGTGCTCTTATACCTTGTGATGTGCCTTGGTGGTATATAATAATAATAATAATAATAATAATAATAATAATAATAATAATAATAAATATTCTGGTTATCGAAATACTTTTGAAGAAGTAGACTGTGTAATATGTTTTGCCCATGTTAATTGTATCAGAAACAAGGATTCTTCTTAACTGTTGAAAATACTGAAAAACGACAACAGTCTGCAACTCTATTTTCTCACCAGTTATGGCTACTGCTTACTACTACTAACAAAAGAAAAGTCTCCATTTTTTGTGCATATAAGGTTGGTGGAGGCATACTTCTCAAGCACCATAGTCCAAGCTTGCCCAGAACTCCATTAAATTGAAGGGCCAGATCTAACTAACCCACTGTGCTAGCGGAAGCCAGCTGAAGGAACCCTACTAGCACAATGAGGCTTTTCTACCTCTGCACCCCTTGCTCCTTCCCCCAATCCACTCTGCAGGGTCAAAACTGCATGCAGGGAGAGGCGAGGGGGTATTGTTCCATCTGACAAGCAGAAATGCACACGCTGATGGTACAATCATATTAGCACAATGTTGAATTTCACCCTGAGTCTTATTGGTGACCTTAAATGTGTAGTGCATCAAATGATATCTCGTTTCCCTGGTTTTTTTTCCCTAGCTGTGTTAAGCCAAGTTTTTGCCCTCCTGCATGGAGGCTAGGAAGTAGAGGTGCATAGCTATGCCTAAGCCTTTATCCATGGGCAAGGAAATGTAAAAGAATATTAGGGGGAACTATGTTTCACTGCAGCCTCCAACTACCACTAATACAAATGAAGTCACTGGCCTGCAGGTCAGTGGTGCAGCATCCAGGCTGCTAGAGTAATAGGTAAGGGCTCAGGAAGAAAGTGAACTTTACCCACTGATGTGCTTCTTCCCATTACTTACTACTCATTGGTGGTGCAGATGATGCAGTCTGATACTGATTGCACGGCCCAAGGATGTAGTCATGGTATGGCTATAAGTAGCTGTAGATATCAGTAGTCCATGTGTATGTAAGGTGTCTAGGTTGCTGGATACTTCAGAGTGATTAGATAAGGGTCTTTAATTGCTGTGCTCTGGATGTTATGTTCTGAGCTTCTCCTTGCATGGGACTTCCTGCCATGGTAGTATTCAGCCTGTTGTACATCCCAGTTGCCAGTGGGTTTGCATACACACCATTGGCATAATTATGATTATAGCAGGAGGTCTCTGCCAACCATATATGCCACTTACAGAATTACTGTTTGAAAGAATTGCATGAATGAGGGTGTAATCTTTGAGGGAGGAGATTAATCTTTGGAGGGCTGAATTTATAAATAAAATAAAATATTTTTTTTACCTTAAATATGCAAGGTGGCCAAGGTTTTCTTCTCAGCTTTTCAACAAAAGACATTACTGACGCTTCAAGGGCTGACCCCAATTTCCAGCGCAGAATAACTCTGGAAACATTGCTACCTTGTGACAGAGTAATGTTCCCATTTCCAAGAATGCAGCCAGGGCAGCCATGGTGCTGCTTGAAGTTATGGCAGGGGGTTCTTGTTGTCGTCGTTAAAGAAGGAAAAAAGAAAAGGGCAGGGAGACCTTGCTCACCTCTTTTATATATAAGAGCTTTCTATATGGCTTGGCTGAAATGCCCAGTTCGTGTCTTCAATTTTTATCTTTTGATGTACTAAACATTTAAAAGCTGAAACAGAAAAGGTGCAGCTGATGAAAACTTTTTTACTGTACAACCTGCTATTTATTTGATGGTGTTTTGTGGACCTTGGTATCCTGCCCTGACCATGAGTGGGGTGCACAGACATGATGATGGATGCCAGTCAAGTCGTAAGTAGGGAGAAGCTAGGGTTGCAGTACCTTGGATAGCTCCAAGCACATACCAGTAACTTACTTCACCAACACCTGGAGCTCAGGCCTAATACCCATTTCAAGCTCCATCCCCTTCCTGAAGAGTGGAGAAACTTAAAGGGGTAGTCTTTGTGGCTAGGGGCCAGCATTGTGTCACCCTTCCATCAGCTCCTGCCTTGTGTGTTGCCAGTGCAGGTGAACAGGCACTGAGAAGCATGGGACTCCTAGTGTAAAGGGGACTGGATCTTCAGGGGAATCTGCCTCACAGGGTGCTGCCTCTAGGAGATCCAATTCTGAGGCCTCTGGTTCAAGGAGCTCCCAGATGACAGGCTCAGATTCAGTGCTGGGGCATCTCCCTGGCCTACCACCAGCATCTCCCTGGCTAGCACCACTGATTTTCATGATCCAATTTGTTTTTCTTTCCCCTTTGTGTCAAAATCAGTACTGCGGGTCAGGGTCAGGGTCAGGACAATTGAGCCTTCTCCACCAAGGATTGCTGGACTGAATAGCTATCAAGGGTTCTTCACCCTTTAAAAAACAGTGAGCAGCTATACCATTAGGCAGTCTAAATGTTGTTGGAATAAGATAATCTTTTCCACGTGTTTGCAAGTGTACAGTTGAAAAAAAATATACAAGGGTTTTTAAACCCCAATATATAAGAAATTATAAATTGCAAGTCATTATAGCAGTTATTTTGGGGGGGGGGCATGCATTAGTCACACATTTGGTTTCAGTGTCTGTCTTTGTATTAAACAGCATCCTGGTCCTGCACATAGTTATTTGAAAGTAACTTCTGCTGAGTTCAATGGGATTATTTCCAAATAAATAGGCATAGCATTTCAGATTAAGACTGCAATCCTAAACGTTCTTACTAAGGAAGTAAATGCTATTGAACACAGTGGAACTTACTTCTGTGTAATCATGCATAAGAGCACACTATAAATGTGGCCAATTGATCTGCACTGTTCACTTAATAACACTCCCTGAGTATCTGGCCCAAAATATCTATTCTCTTCTCAAGACTGGAAGATGCAATTGTTCAAGGGCACGCTGCTATTGATATGAGCTTCAGTTTATAGATGAAATAAAACAAGAAAAATGGCATTCTGTTTTTTGGCAACACCCCACTTGTAATTTTTGGTATAGAATCTGCTGCATACTTTCAAATCCTTCCTGTGTCTTTGACATCCCTAACAAATTTTAATTTTGTATTTTTGTAGATTTTTTCTAAAGTTTTTCCTCAAGTGCAATCAGAACTGTTTGAAGAATGCAGGAAACCCACGAGATATGCGAAGATTCCAGGTACAGATTTCAAAACGAGCTAAGGCTTGCAAGTACTTGCGCAGAAGAAGCATTATGCAGTTGATTTAAGGAGACTCTGTTGTTTCTCCCTAATTGTTATGAACATTTGCCAAATTTAATTGCATGTTGTATTTTCAGTTCTTTGTGACATCCACAAGTCAGATTTCCCAACCTTCCAGACCACTCAGTAAAGCAACAGGAGTGCCTGCCTCTCTCATTTCCATTGTCACATTAGCTGCCCCTCTTCTGGTTATCTGAGTAGACCTAATCTGAGATGTCCCACCACCACCAAGAACATGTGTAGTAACCCCAAATGCCAGGGCAGTACCTCTTGCTGGCCAAGAGTTTAGGTTTTAAGTTTTGATGTGCACAGAGACAATTTGTATATGTTTTGCACAGATTAATCACCAAGAACTTGAAAACATCTAAGGATTACCGAATTTCAAAAAAAATCCTTATGTAGTGGAGTATACAATTCAGAAAAGTTTTGTTACATGCCAAATACCATTGTTTTACTTTGGGGGGGGCAGCTAATGTTCATGGACTTTATTGGGTTTTGGCTCAATCTTTATGGTTTTCATGATATAAAAGTCAATTTTCTTACTAAGAGTTATTTTCTACTTGTTTCTTGTTGCAGTTTTTTTTAAAAAAAAAAACTACTGTAGGTAACTCAAAACCAATATAGAAAACTTTCTGTTTTAACAGATCGTTGTTGTTTTAACTGGGAATAGTTATAGAGCAATATATCATTTTAGATTAGAAACGTTTAAGTCCAAGAGATGGTTCTGAGAAGAGTAACTTACTATTAATGTAATGTAACATGGGTTTATTTGCATAGCCAACCCAATCAAGTGATGCTAGTCAAGTTGGAGAGAGAAAAACAACTCTTCAGAACAACTGCACCAAGTTTCAATTTTTCATGCAGCTCAGGTTCATGTGGATTGATAAAATTGATTTGAACAGAGCATAAGGTAAAACCTGGAATGAGTGGAAATGTCCCTCAGTGACTAAACGAAGCACCAGCCATGAATAGTTCTGTGGTTGGCAATGTAGCCAGTAGGAAGTCACTAGGAAGACTTCCCTGTGTTTCCTTAACTAAGCTACCTACAGTACTTCTTAGAAGAGTTAAGTGGATTTAACAGTATGTCAGGTCTTGAACAATATTTTCAACTTGTTTTACTATCTCAGCACTTTTCTTTAGGTGCACTGCAGGAATGAGCCAATAAAACAAAGGAGAGAGCATATGTACTTTTGCTGAACTATAGAATTTTCCTTTTGTGATTACTGACCTATATATCAGTGACGGAACAAAACGTGTTTTATATATTAAATACAATTTTACCTGTTTTTGGAAAACACATTGTGGCCTAGCCACGGGAGGGAGGAACCCCAACTTCCCTTAGAATTGCTCTTTAATATGCTTTACGATACCCTCTTTCTAAAAGCATTATATGTGCATAGGACTGGGGGATGTCAGTCATCTCTATAATTCATTAAAAGTGAAAAGCAACTAGCCTAGTAATGTGACTGCAGGGACTGGAATTTGGGATACTGGAGGCAAAGTCCAACTTTATGAATCTCCCATAATGGATGTCCTGGAGAAGCAATACAGTCTGACTCTTCGGAGAAAACAGTGCAGGCTGCAGAATCACAGACTTCTAGAGAAACACCCTCAGGCTTCTCTCAAGGGGAACACAGATGGCTGGCTCAGAGGAGGCAGAATATACAGGAGAAGGTGCTGTAATAGCTGATAGCTAATTACAGCATGTGGAAAAAAACAGGATCAAAGGTGATCTAAAACATAGAAAATAGGAAAGAATTTACATCTGATGCCTCGGACCCACTGGGAAAGGAAAAGTGTCCTGTGTTTTCATTTATAGTAAGTTGTCGTAGGATGCACCTTTTTCCATTTCTCCCCACCCGACAGAAATTAAAAGGTTGGTCCTTTTAATATGCTGCAGCACCATTCTCTGTTGTTCTTAAACTAAAAGCAAAAGGTTGTATTGAATTGTTTCACTGCTGATGGAAGACTCTTTGATTCAGTAAAGGCTGAAACGAGCTGAAACGGGGTTCACATATTCTCCCTTTCTCCTCAAGTCCCTTTCAACATCTATCATGATTTCTGCTGATTCCCCTCTCCCTTTGCAGTCCCTTGCACCCCCTCATCATCGAATATCATCTCCCCCTTTCTGCTAACAAAAACCTCTGCTGGATCAAATTGCTTTCCATCAATGGAGAGACACAACTGGATACAACCAAAAATGTAGAGCAATTGCTCCACTGGGAAGGACAGGACAAACTTGAGAAACAGTACAAGAGTGGTTTAAATAAAGTTAGAGAATCTGAACCTTTCATAAAAAAAATTATAAATTTGGCTGCCAAATCTGGCCATATCGTATTATGGTAATAAACACTGCCTATGCAAGTAACTTACATATGTACCTCAAAATACAATAAGTAAAGACTTTTCATTGATTGATAATTACAGCACTTCTAGAATGCAACTCACAATTCTATGGGGCAGAATTTTTTAATGCCAAGGACGTGCATTTTTGTAACTGTCCCTTTTAAAAAACTTACTAAGTCTGAAGTAGGACTTTTCTAACATCTCTTCTATGGTAAGACTCTAAACTTGGAAACAAGTACAGAAAGCTTTACGTTAAAAATAAAGAAGGAATTTTCAGGGTCACTGAGTGTTCAACTAAACTTGAGAATAGATACTTTTCATGAATCGAAAGCACTTTTAGTATTCATATTCAACTTGGTCTTTTCAGATGCAAAAAAGTTCATCATCAGACATTAAATGTAATTGTGAAAGTGACCTAGAGATCATTTCTGGAAAGAAAACAGAGTTACACATTTTTATTTATTAAGCAAAATATTTCCCCCCCCCTCTGACTTGGAGTGCTCACAATTCCTCATTTGAAGACAGTCTCAAGTGTACAAATTTTAATTGGATAAACTATCTAATCAATATATCAACAGATCAATCAAAACAGTAGCTTTTAAAATGAGCGGTTAGAGGGGTGTTTCTGAAACTAATGGCTAGAAGAATATTTTCCCTGAATTGAATTCATTTGTTAGCATAATAGGAGATTAAACTCTAATTAGTGCAGCGGGTGTTGAGGAGGAGGGGAAAACCTGAGAGCTGAAAAATCTCCACTGATAGCCAAAAAGGAGTGAATGCATCTATGAATATATCTATGTACAGAGAAAAGGAACAGGTTATGTGTTTCCACTTTGTTGTTTAAACTTATTGTAGCAGCTGCACTACATTTTCTGACTACATGCTTCAAAAAAAGAAACGTGCTTCTTTTCTTTTTCTCCCCCAGGTTGTTGTATCAACAACAGTCAATGTGGACGGCCATGTTCTGGCTGTCTCAGACAACATGTTTGTACACAACAACTCCAAACACGGAAGGCGGGCTCGCCGCCTTGACCCCTCAGAAGGTACGGCCCCTTCTTATCTGGAAAATGGTAGGCACACATTTACATGTCGTTTTTTATTTGCAATGCTTTTTTGCACCATATTTTGTTTTGCTACACGACTACATTTTACTTTTTACATTATATATTTCTCTTCTTGATCATCCTATTAAAATACAGTACATTAGCATTTCCGATTGCACATCAAAGAGAAGATTGTCTCTTCTGCATTTGCTTCCAACTTTATTTCCTTTCTTTAACATGTAACATACAACCACTCTTCTCCTTTTCTGTTTATTTGCTTACAGCTTTTTCTTGCCGTTTCAGTTCAGTTTGCTTTTACTTTGGCTTGTCATAATCTTCAGTCCAGAAATACATTCACTGATTGTGTATGTAAGTTTAAATGGGTCCTAAAAAACATGACCAAATCTGTAAAGAATTTACTGTGTGAGGTCAATTTCCTGTTCCTGGGTCCTACTGCAACAGATTAAGGCACTACTGAGGTCTTGAATAAGGAAAAAGGTTGTGCTTTCCTTCGATCAGATTCAGAAAAATCACCAGCCTCTATATGTTACATATGAAAGCATGTAATGAACTATATCTATTTAGCATCTACTTAAGGCCAAATGTCAAACCCAGCTACACACATGAAAGAATGATTGATGCTCTCCATCTCTGTTTATGTTCCACTATAAATGTATACAGTAATGGATACATTTCTAACAATGTAAAGCAACTTCAGAGCATATTTATTAATGCATTTATTTGCCACTTTCCCAAAATACATGCAGCCCTCAAAGTAGCTGACAGGCATTAAAAATGACATGATAATAAGTACATTAGAATAGATAACAACAATACAGTACATAAAGCCCTACTAAAACCTAAAGAGCAACCAAGGCAGGGATAACTAGGCATCAAATGCTTGCATGAAAACAGCTATGGTTACAGGCCTTCAAAAAAATGAATGAGAAAGGGCAAAGTGAGCTACACAGAACGGGAATTCCAGAACATAGGAATTGCAATCCATATCTTCTTCATAGTGAAATACAAATTCAAAACTGATTCTGAAAATGCCTGTTAAGGGAGAACCTTGATGTGGGAAGTACTCATTTAAGAAAACTGCTTGTGAAATGAATTAATATATGTCAAAAGCAATAGCTACCCGAAACATATTAAGATATTTGGATCTTGACCTAAATCACTGGTCTAAGCCTTAATATTTTTTTTTAGAATGCAATTGTTAAAATGGAAGCATAAGACAAAACAAAAACCTTCCTCCAATCAGCCTCAGATTGTGGTTCCTTAAGTACAGCCATACCTCTAACTGATTTACATACATGTAATTTGTAGCTACTGTCTAGCCCAGGCATCTCCAAACTTCGGCCCTCCAGATGTTTTGGACTACAATCCCCATCATCCCTGACCACTGGTCGTGTTAGCTAGGGATCATGGGAGTTGTAGGCCAAAACATCTGGAGGGCCACAGTTTGGGTATGCCTGGTCTAGCCTGAATTGAATACATTATCTGAGCAATTTTCATAGCTACAGACAAAAAAACCTGATTCCATATGGCTGGGATCCATGTTACAGTTGTAACAAGTGCAGTGTGTGCCCAGTCTGCAACGAGTTGCATGACTATTTTCCATGCCTGTACCATACCTCCACTGGGGCTGCTGGCATAGGAAAACATATGCTATGGGTGATTCACATGATTGGTCCTTTAATATGGCACCACTATGACATGAAGCACAACTATTTTGAAGGAGGCATCCATATCACATAGGTTATTACTAGTCAGTCAGTTCTGTTCCTGTTTCACATAATACACATACTAAATGCAAAAACTGACTATTGCAGCATGCGGCGATAAACCAAACAAAATATAACATAAGGATTTTTTAATTAAAAATATTAATTTATTTTGCACCATAAAAACATTTTTCTTCTCTAATAACTACGGTAAAAAAAAATATAATAATTAAAGGTTGCCTGGAGCACAAGAGTCATTATAGTCTATGACGTATTGTTTATCTCTTTCATATGTACTGAAAGTAGGTGTGTGTTTTGCCTGGCAACCATCACTAATGAGGTTCACAATTAAGAAGGTTGAATCCTCTCTCCTAGTCCTTGCCTTCCCAAGAGAGAGAGAAGGATGGGGGTGGAGTGGGGGAGACGAACTAGCAACATCATAGGTTAAGTAAGTGGTGTTAGGCTTGTAACCTGGGCCCAAATTCAGCCTCTTCTAATGAGGTGTTATAATCTAAGCAAAATATAAGTATTTGTTTTTGTAAGTGGAATAAAAACTATTCAGCTCCAAGCTACACAACTAGCATAATAAAGGCATCCTTCAGTAATACAGGAAAACTTACCTGCAGAACAATAGAATTCATTGGTTTATATAAATGTTAAAGCTTCCCCTGCTTCTATAGGATGAACCATAGACAGTCATTTGGCTTGGTGCAGAACCACTTGGATTTATACTATCAACGCCAATGTTGTTTTAAAAGAAAGAACACTTAAAAATAATACCAAAGAGCCAAGCATGATCATGAGGTTACTACAGTGTTAGTGTGATGTCATGTGCTGACAAAACTGTAGGCATTTTCTCTGTCGCAGAACAAGCTTGCAGGGTAGCAAATTGCAAAATACCTCTAACTTTTCAAAAAAGGAAATCTGGGGGGGGGGGAACCCCAGCTTAATCACACATGTTTTAAAGATTGTGGTTGATGCCTAAGCAGGGCCTGGCAATTCACCAATCTGTTTAAAGAACAATAATGTATGTAGTGACGCCCAGTTTTATTTTTGTTCCTGCATGCTTTA
>NC_142588.1:38509943-38529943 GCF_965207765.1 Zootoca vivipara
CCCCCTCTCTCCTCCCCATGTGTACACTCTGCACCATCCTGGAATGCTGAGAAGAACTCCCAAACAGATTTAGGGGGTGAGGGGAGAAGGTGAGGGAGGAAAAGTCCTGTTGCATAAGCAGGAATCATTCAACTCATGCAAGGATTTACTTAAGCACTACATTAAACAAAATCCTCAGATTTTTACAATAAGGGGCACAGACCATTCCTATATGCTCAGCCATGTTGATAGGGACAGATGACGCCTAAATCCACAGTTGGCTCCCAGTGCATGCAAGTGGGCTTGAGTAACTTGCAAGCCATGACCCCATTGGGTGGTAGTGCGGAGAGTGACTGTTTGATGAGTGAACATAAGATACCCATGGCCTTTTGGTCTTAGTGAGAGTTAGCATTCTGCAACGCATGCGCACCTGAGAGACCACCAAAAGAAGGGAAGAGGAGTTCATTGAGTTTTATAGTCATCCCATCTGTTTCATTATGGCAGTGGTAGGTTGCTGAATCCGGCCTGTGGGCTGGATCCTTATCTCTCCTACAGACCTTGGGTTAAATTTGACAGGTGGGCAGAGTTGCCTACTTTTCAGTCACTTGGCACCACTATGATGGTAGGCATCCTGTTTTTGCTCAAGAAGATGATCAACTATCTATACCCCAGCAATCGGCTGATAGTTGGGTGTTGCAAAGCCCTGAGCACATGGCTAACCCTCTTTGGTCAAACCTCATTTTTACATACCCCACATTTGATGTCAAATGTGGAGGTTAGGTGGGTGTGGCTTGACCAAAATAGCCTTGTGGACCAAATGAGGAACCGTGCCAGGACTGCTTGGGCTTGAGGGCTAGAGGTTTCCCGCTCTTCCATTGTGGCATTAACAATGGATTATGCCCAGATTTTGTAGCCCTCATGGTAAATAAATAATTTCTTAAAAGCCTCTGTGGGTACAAAGGCGGACTTGTACCTCCCTCCACTAAAAGACAGGGCAGCATACCTACACATGGTGCTGGTTTTAACCCTTGTGAGTATGTTGAAATGTTACTCAAGCTATTCTAAATCCCAGTGGGACTATGGTGATTCTGCCTAGTATTTCATGCTTACATTTTGATGAAATTAATGAGGTGCTCTGAGATACCATGTTTGGAAATACGTTTTCCTGTTGAACAACAACAACAACAAAACTTCTCCTGATGCAAAATTTGGAAATAAGGTCATGTGCTGCAATTAATGTGCTTCAAGTTTATTTATTTATTTAAAACACATGTAATGGAAAGGTATAACAGTGCCAGAGAGCATATTTTCAATTTTTTTAATCACTAATTTATACATAATCCTTTTGACATAAAAAAAGTGCAGGAAGCTTACTAGACTGAAAAGATGAATGTGTATCAGGGTCATACTCCTTTACTAATATATCCTACTGACAATGTCATCTGGAAGAGATGTAATCAATTAACATGTACAAATGAACTACATTTATCTTAAACAGACATTCCTTTGCTAGTTTATAATGACTGTGGAAAATACTAAAGCCTGATAACATAGAACTTGCAAAACATGTTGCTCCCAACTAACAGGTTTGTGACATAACTGAAATGTATACTAACTACCCAGATACAGTTTTGTATGCACATGAATTATTGTTGGAAAGCTTAGGTGCACATTCTGAGGTGGTATGGTGGAGAAGACTCTACAATGCCAGTCAATGTGCACTGAATTGGATGTAAGACTTCTAAGGTTGTAAACCCTAAGGGGGAGGGAATCCGAAAGGTGGTTCTACCTCCTCATACTACACCCAGTTAGACTCCTTGTTTATTTAGCATGACTATATTATGCACAGAGAAGTGGTTCATAACTCAGAGCACATATTTTAGATGGTTTTTTAAAATTATTTCTGTAAACCACTTAGAAGTTTTCTTACAATCAAGTGGTATATAATTTTTGTTAAGTAAAATAAAAATAAAGGTGTATGAGCTCCACCATCTTTCTACGCTCCAACAGAGAATTAAGGAAGTTTTAGCCCCTGAAGTCAGGGCATTTAAGCATGCCAAATCTTCTGATGGATTGTCGCCATGAGCAAAGAGTACCAAGAAGAGCGTTCCCCCCCCCCCAAGAGAAAATCTGAGGTTGAGGGAACTGAATAGGTTGAGGCCAATGGCAGTTGTTATTATCTGGTCACAGTGCATCCTAACTTCCTAAGAGTTCTCTTCTTGGCTCTCTTAAAGGTAAAGGTAAAGGTATCCCTGACCATTAGGTCCAGTTGCAAACGACTCTGGGGTTGCGGCACTCATCTTGGTCTATAGGCAGAGGGAGCCGGCGTTTGTCCGCAGGCAGCTTCCGGGTCATGTGGCCAGCATGACTAAGCCGCTTCTGGCAAACCAGATCAGCGCACAGAAACACCGTTTACCTTCCCGCTGTAGCGGTACCTATTTATCTACTTGCACTTTGACGTGCTTTCGAACTGCTAGCTGGGCAGGAGCTGGGATTGAACAATGGCAGCTCACCCCCGTTGCGGGGATTCGAACCGCCGAACTTCTGATCGGCAAGCCCTAGGCTCTGTGGGCTAGACCACAGCGCTACCTGCGTCCCTCTTGGCTATCTTAGTGAGACAATAATTAATGCTGACTATAGCGGCGATAACTTTGGCAAGGTTTATAGCAGGGATATCAGAACCAGTTGAGTCTCAGTAGAGCTGAGGTGAGTGGCTACTTTGGAAGTCCTTTAATAACACTCATTTGATTCAACTGGTCTTTCCCCCAATCAGTTGTAGTCCTGTACGCTAGATGGAGGCTGGAATATCATGTTGGAGTCTGTTTTTATTTTTGTGACTCTGTTTTTATTCTTGTGGTTTTCATTTTCTGTATAAGTAATATTGATTTTGTTTTGCTTTAGTTAATACTGATTTCTTGTACTTGTTGTTTTTATTAAAGTAAGCTGCTTTGGATGGGCTTTGACTGGAAAAGCGCCATATAGATATTTTTAAAGCTATGGTCTTCCAGATGCTGTTGAACTACAAACCCCATCATACCCGACCAGCTGTTCTGAGTGGGGCTGATAACATCTAGAGGCCCACAAGTTTCACCAAGAATAGCCTAGTTATTATGCTATATTAAGGAATTTTATATAGATGAAATGGCAATTAAAATAGAGGATATGTGCAGGTGTGGTAAACACTTTAGTAGACATGTTCCATGGTGGTTATCATGCAACTCTGTAGTTTATGGATTTCTTTGAGTGTCTGGTAACTAAAACATCTGAAGAGCTACTTGTGTTATTAGCTTCCCAGAGCCTAGCTGGTTTTATATTGGGAGTCTATTCTGAAAATGTCTATTTGCAAGTAGTCCTGCTCAGCTCTGTCAGGATACCAATAAGTGTTTATGTCGTGGGGTTCTCTCTTTTTTTATATAAAAACAGCAGTTATTTATAATCCTGATACATTAGCTAATGTAAAAGGACAGTTCCACCGACTTCAGTGCATGCACTAACGAGAACCTGGCCTCAGTCTTCAGAACTCAATAGATAAATGGAATTTATTGAATGGTTCTCTCCACATAAACTTTCATAGTTTTACAGTGTTTAAAAGTCACATTCTCATAAAGATCAATTTATTCTTTGGTCCCTTTCACCAGAAGTCATAGGAAATGTTAAAGAACGACATTTAAGTGAATCAAAGTTACTAAAACTGCTGTGGCTGCAATTAATTTACTGGAAGCATAAAAATAAAGACTTGCAAGACTACACATTTCAAATGCTTTTTAAGGGGCACGGAAGCCTATATGGCTACAGAAAGTAAGAGGAAGGGTAAGGTCACAGCCTGTCTGACCTGGAAACTTCAGTCTGATTTGTATTGCCCCCAAATTGATGGGGACAATGAGATAATCATTGGAAATTACACTCACCATTGAAAACTGAGCCAAACCTCACTGTATTTCACAATATGAAAATTATGTGGCCCCATAAGAGGGAGGGGCAGAATCCCCAGGGCATCTGTTTTCCATCAGTGTCCCACCATGCTTGCAGTCTGGCTTGGCACTCTAACATTTAACCTTCTCAGCATGAGGTGGAACAAAGGGCAACAAGGCTGCAGAATAATGAAACAAGGGTGCAGTGTGGTGGAGAAAACTGCTTTTGAAAAGTACAGAAGTTGAGACATTTAAATGATGTGTGTGCGCGCATACACCAATATAAAAGTACCAGATTTTAAACACAAGGGAAAACAACAACACAATCCACCCCGCCCAGCCCCCCTGCACCAGGCCCTGTTAGTCACATATAGTAAGATTGCTGTTCTGTTTCTCAGCAGGCTGAGAGGAAGGTCTATTACCATCTATCCATGCCTTTTTGCCTGCTGCTTTCAACTATTGTAAAGATACAATTACCTTGGGAGATTGTGGCAGTTCAGTTGATTAGCACGGTGAATTAAAAGAATGAGTCACAAATGACATGTCCAGCTCTTCTCTACTAGTCCTTGGAATTCCCAGTGTACCTCACCCTTGTTGTAAGAAGGTCAAAAATTAGAGAGACATAACAGTTTTCAAGCAGCTAGCACTTAGGAGCAGAATTAACAATCATTCTGTATGTAATTGCCAGTTAGTAAATTGCCTTCTAGACTGTAAAATGCAATATAAACTGGTGGGCACCTAAAATTAAATTAATGAGATATTTGCTGCATTTAAAAGTGAAGTGCAAATTAATAATTGAGTGCAGTACTTGTTTTAATATTTGTCAAGTAGTGTATCACTTGCTTGTTTAATGACAATTAAAATTGTTCTTACCTGAAAATAAAATTCTTGGCGTATTTAAATTAAGCAGCTTTCTGCAGGTTAGATTCATCATTTTACTTACTAGCAGTCATTGAAGGTTCTTAAATTAAATATCTGAGATTACTTTTTAATTAGATTATAAGCATTGCAATGTTATTTGATTACGGCAAATTGTGATTTGTATGCTTCTAAATGGAATTATGTTGCAGTTAGTATTTTTTTTTAAAGCACACATTTGAAACTATGAGGAATCATTATGTATGTTGTCTTTAAGAAAACAGTAGTATGTGTACACTAATTTGGGTGTAAGCATGTCACTGTTTTGCTGGAGTGCATTTTACATAATAGTTTCCTAGTGGGCAAAAGAAAACCATGCCAAGCCGTATCTCTTTCAGCTAAGTGTTTTGCAGCCCATTTCTTCCCTCCTCCTCAGTTTGGTTAACTTTTGTTCAAGCAAAAAGAGTACAGGGATTCAAGTATCACTTTCAGTACACAAAGCCCAATTGCAACAACAAGAGTAAACATATCCAACACCAAAGCAGACAAAATCTGAATGTTGAATGTTGAACCATTTCTAGGCCTTTGACACATTCACTAGTTGTCAGAATAACAATTATTCCTGCACAAAAAAACCTATTCAGCTTCAGACTTATGAAATGATTACACAACAAGTAATCACTCCTCTTAATAGAATACTGTACTTGTGTGTAAAAAAAAAAGCACAATACTCCTACGCTTTCTCAATATTGCGGGGAGGGGAATATCTTGTATTAGTAACTGTAGTTTTGTTCCGGGTGTTCAGGGTTAACCATCTGTATATTTATCCATTTTAGCTAGTACACATTGTTTTTAACCACTTCACCCTATGAAAAGACCTCACAAGCTTCGAGCACTTAAGGATCTTCCGTGTAAATTCCAGTGTGGCTTTGTCAATGGGACTGCTACACTGTGTTCAGAGTCAATAGCTCCCTTCCATCACAGCCAACACAAACTAGCTGTCTCATAGGTCACTGCTCTTTAAACAAATTACTTGTATCCACAGAGCAAATGATTGTTAATTGCCTCCCACAAATCATACTATTTTTACTATGCTAAACTAAATGCTAATGCCTTAGTTAAATTCAAACCACCTGATAATTTCTTGTACGTATTGAATTATAGTTATTAACCACAGAACTTTGTCATCATGAAAAATTATTAATAAAAGACAGATAATGAATGCTTAACATTGGTTGGTTAGCACTTAAAAAGAACACTTACTGCTGTTTTGGCATTCCTAGCAATTCTAATGGTCTTTTGCTTGCTTTTTAATTCTTTCATTATCCACAAGGCATCTTTCTCTTTTTATAGTATTGGTTATTTATTGATCAGGCCAATAAACCTGGACCAATACAGTTGCCAGGAGGTCCTTAAGGAGTGGGACAGATATTCTTATCTTTTTATCAGGATGGTTCTTTCTAAAATGTTCCTCAAAACTGATTGGCTAATTTGTGTCACCTCACCCCCCAGACAAAACTTTTACAGCTGATACTTTAATTTTATTATGTTTTAATTTTAAAACAAACAGATATTATGCTTATCTAGCAAAAATGTATTTTATAAAAACTGAGATGGGAAGATTCTGTTTAGATACTGAGATTCTGTTTAGCTTTGTCTTTTCATTTCCAGTATGATAAGCATTTCAATTAGGCTGGCAATAATGGAGATATATTTTTTTTATTTGGTATCCTATCACACTGACAATATCTTAAGATTGCACAAAACAGCTCATTTTAAACTGCTGCAGTTCCAATAAGTATAACGTGGTCATTGTTGTCCCCTTTCTTTTCTGTCTCAAAGGAGACCAGAAGAATGAGACATACCATTTGTGCTATTGCACAAGTAGACTATTTGTTCTAATCAGTGACACCCATTTACTAGAATTGCTTAAAATGAACTATACCTCATACAGAAATCGCACATTTAGAGTGTTCCATTCATCATCTGAAAATTGAGGGCCAGTAAACTTTTCTGTTCCTCCAGCGGGATCATAGACATGCATCAAAATGTTAAAAAATGATTGGTGAGAGAGAACTGTCACCCATTTATCAAAGAAAAGGAACATTATTTGCTAATTTCCCAACCAAGGCAGTGACAGGGTGCTTCGTCTTTAGACCCATGGTGACCAACATGGCCTTTTTGTTATTAGTACAAGTCAAGCGCTTTTTGGCTGTTGCTAACAAGACACATTTGTCTATCATCAGAGAGTGCTTTATTTCCTCCACCCCCCTCCCAAGTAGCTGTGACCAAAGTCTGATCTCTGCATCACAACTGGCTCCACTTCTCCAGGTTGTGGCAGCACTGGGTAAAGGAGGAACTTATAAATCACAGAGTTTCTGCATGAAGGTGAAGTTATTGACTCTGGGGTACCAAAACTGACAAAATAGAATGGCAAGGAAATACTCATTTATCTCGCCCTCCCCTGCCCCCAAAGGACAAAAGGGTCATTTCCTTTTACTCAGTAATTGATAAAAATTTGATCACATGCATAAAACACTTTGTTTTCACTGATACTTTTTCTCCCAGTTCTTCTTTCCTCTCCACTGTGCCTAGGAAAACATCGTTACACAAATGAAAGACACACTGAACCAAACATTTTTTTTTTTTAAAAAAGAGCATTTTTGTTGAATAGGCATTTCATCTGTTCCTTCAAAAACCAAGGTTTCGGCTATTGAAAACTTTTACACATCTTCATAACTATGTGGTACCAGGTGTCTCCAAAAATTGGTATTGCACAAAACTTAGCCCAAGTCCCACCTTAGGCTCCTTCTACATAAGCCTCAGTTCTGCCAGGCAACTCTGCTACACACACACACACACACACACACACACACACACACACACACACACGGTTCCAAACATTTAGAAATAAGGGCAAACTTGACATGATGTTAAATGCAGCTTTGCACTCAACATACAGACTTTTAAAATGCAAATTGCATCCATGAAGGAAGAGAGGCTGATAATCAACAGGACCAGCGCAGGCACTGAAGGGAAATGTACCCCATTCCTACTCACTGCATTCCCAAGGAAAATGCCTCCTCTGAAGCTGGTATTTGGTTTGTGGGAAAACACCAGAGGGGCATTTCCTACTAATCCAAACCACGCCCACCCTCTGACGTCACTGGTGATATCAGCAGGACATGGTTTAGTCCTGCACTGACCATGTGCAGGGCCGTCTTAAGCATATCCGGAGCAGTGGTGCAAAGATCCCTCCGGTGTGTGTGTGTGTGTGTGTGTGTGTGTGTGTGTGTGTGTCCCCGGTTTCCCAGAGTTGTTGACCTTTTAAAGGGGGGGGGGTGCCAAAGTTGCTGACCTTTTTAAGGAAATGTTCCCCAGAGTTGTTGACCTAAACTTGGGAATTCCACAAGATTTCACTACAGTGGTACCTCTGGTTAAGAACTTAATTCGTTCTGGAGGTCCGTTCTTAACCTGAAGCACCACTTTAGCTAATGGGGCCTCCTGTGCCGCCGGAGCACAATTTCTGTTCTCATCCTGAAGCAAAGTTCTTAACCTGAGGTACTATTTCTGGGTTAGCGGAGTCTGTAACCTGAAGCATTTGTAACCTGAAGTGTTTGTAACCTGAAGCATTTGTAACCTGAGGTACCACTGTACAGGGAAGCAGAGGCGAGAGCTGTGGGTGGGGGGAACCTACCCCTTCCTTTACTGGATAGAGAGAATGTGGGACAGAGGAAAGCAGGAAGGAGAGTGCATTTAACCCAGTGTTTCTCAACCAGTGTGCCTCCAGATGTTTTGGGACTACAACTCCCATCATTCCTGACCACTGGTCTTGCTAGCTAGGGATGATGGGAGTTTTAGTCCCAAAACATCTGGAGGCACACTGGTTGAGAAACACTGCATTTAACCCACCAACGGAGAGGAGAGGAGGGTGGTGGTTGGGAAGCTGAGCCGGGGCAGAAATAGCATCGCTCCTCCCGCCCACGCAGGCTTCCCTGATTCCCTTGAAGTGAATGAGTGAGTGGGTAGATGCAGCAGGACAGCACCAGATGGTCCTCACCCATGACCACACATGCAGTGTACGGGGTGTGCGTGTGCAGCCCGCTGCATTTTGTAACGCTACTTAAAGGGAGAAATAAAAGTGCACTTTGGCACAGCTAAAGACGGGTCTGTGGGGGGGGGGAGCCAAACGCCTTGGGCAGACCCCATGAAATACTTTTCTCAGTCAGAGTTCAGCTTGCTCTCCAGAAAAGAGCATGAATTGAGTTGCAGGGGCAGCAGCCAAAGCAGCTCTTTCTGCTCCTGTGTGAGGAGAAGGAGAGTCTTTGCAAACGCTTTGGAGTTCCCTTCTGCCCGCCGGGAAGCCAGCGCACCGAAAAGGGAGAGGCAGGTCCTCGCTTGCTGGTGGAAAGCTTTGACAGGGAGCTGCTGGGCGAGGCTCTAGGTTCCCCGTCAAAACCGTTCCCACGCGCCTCTTCGGGGCTCCCCTCTCACGCTCCTGCCATGCACAGGAGGCTTGGGAGGCAAGCTGCACACCCAGGCATGCGGGGAAAGGGGAGGCTGCCGGCAAAGTCACACAGCTCCCCCACTCACTGGGGCGCCCCTGAGAGGGCAGCGCTGTGGTGCCACGCGCCACTAAGCTCTATGGGGAAGACGCCTCTGACCACATGCCCTCTTTCCAGCAGTGAACAGGATCTCAGTCAAGGCAGCAGGATTTAATCCCTATGCAATAGATGATGAGTTGAGGATTAAAGTGCTTCTCAAAAACACAGTTTGAAGCAGCTGCTACACTTCTGCTGCAAGTCAGTGGGTGGCAGCAACAGTGGAGCGAGAGCCCCCCCCTCCCCCCCCGGTCATCACCACCACCACCACCCACCCTTCAAATCAGGTGCTTCAAGCAGTACTTTTGAGAAGTGTTTTAAAGCAGCCTCCATGCTCCCATTTCAGCTAAAATGGGGTTGTGTGAACTGCCTTATAGCACTCTTTGAAGCATCCACTTCCCCATGTCCATTAAATGAGAGAAAGGAAGTAAACTGCCTTAATGGACCAGCTTAGAGAGCAAAAACTGCCTTTCATCTTATTTTTCCAACTTCTCAATGATGTATGCAGCCCCAATTGCATAGGTGTCAGGGACTAGCAGAATGCACCGAGGAAAGTGGGGCTAGAGTCTTACTCCAGAGAGGCAGGCAGTGAGTGGCCTGGGGGAGGCGAGATTCAGAGGTAGGGGAGGTTTCAGAGCTGGGGGAAGAGGCAGGTCAGGCCAGTGAAGGCCACTGTCTCCCAAAACAGGGAGAGAATTGAAGCGGGAAGAGCAGAAGCAACTTCCATGTTGGTGTAGTCTCCGGCTACATGCATGCCGCCTGTTTGGGGCAGGGATATAAAACTGGTGGAGTGGTCCCCAGTTGCTGTGACTGCTCCATAGAGCACAGACTTGGGAATAGCTGCCTAGATGCTAGATTGGTGTGCATAGGTCTCCAGAGCTGTAGAAGCAGCATAAGGGTTATTTTTGGTGGCAGAGTTAACTCTTTATTAACTCTGCCGTGTGCGTTCCTTGGCTGGGAAGTGCCTTCGACAATAGGATTTAGAGTTGTGGTGTTGACCCCATTACCCAGGTTAGACTACCAAACTAAAGAGCCTCCATTGGATCATTTCCTAGACCATGGGTGGGGAACCTCAAGGCCAGGAGCTGAAATGCCTTTGGGAGTAGCCCTTGGGTGTCTCTCCAGATCATGCCACACCTCTCACTGTGCCTTTTCTACCCTCTTCATGAGTATTCTTGCCAGGCTGGAATGTGTTTTATAACTTTGATAATGCCTTTTTCTTGCCTGAATGGAGAGATGTGTTTGTTGAAACCTCTGGATTGTGCATGTCTTGCCCGTGGCCTTTGTACAAAGGCAAGAGCCACATTGGTTGCTCTGCTCACTTCCTGCCACTGGTCACACTTTTACGCAGCCCCTGGAAGACTGCCTGTGAGGGGATGTGACCCTTGGGCTTACAAGGGCTCTCCACCCTTGTCCTAGTCTGCAATGCTTTTTTCCCTAAGTGAAAGATAAATTTCCTATTCCTTCCTGTAATGAGATTAAACTATTTGATGCTGAGACTCTGGCCTGAGTCCAAGCACATGTAGCAGTGCTCTGTATTTTGAGGTATCTACCATTCACATTGTTGAAACACGTTTAGAAAGGAGAATTTGAATTTGGTATCCTCACCTCCAAACAGCACTGGTTATTATCCAACTGGAGCCCCATGCATGGTTCCAACAATAAGAACAGTGTGTTTTGCTCTAGGTCCTAAACATCACAATAAAGTATTGGGAAGTGTGCATTCAGCACCTGTTTGCTCCCATGATTCTCAGTTCAGCACAGGATGTACAAGTAGAAACCTGCTTCCATACATGTGTTGCCATTGTTACATCAGGGCATTTTGTACCATTTTCATGGTACTCCCTCGGCTGAGGGCAGAATGGGACTCAAAATATCTCAAGGACTACAGCTGCAGCCAGCAGAGGAATAAATCTTTCATGCTGCATCCACTCAAGGGTCAGCTGGAATCCAGTCTTTAAAAGGTGGTGCAAATCTCTCTATTTTACTATAGTGCCCACGGGGAGGAGTAAGCACCAAATACGACAACAAATATGAAGAGGGACAAGCACAACTATGGTTTGCATTATTAAAATATATCTCAATTAGTGAAGCATCTTGGGGTATTTAATACTTAAAATAGAATACACTTCTATTTCTAAAATAGAAAACACTTTGACACAGTATTCATCTTTCTGTACCCTATTGGGAAAATACTTCTATCATATTTGTAAAATGATAAATAATGTTGGTAAATATTCTGCCACATTAGTGAGGTGTATTCTCAAAATGCCATGCTCCTTTATATTAACCTAAATATCAAATGCTAGTAGTTTTATGCCACAAAAAATATGTACATATGGTTTTAGTTACTATTTGGATACTACTTCTATCTTAGAATTATCAAACTGTTGTAGCATCATTAGCAATGCATCTTCCCTAGGTAATAGTCTTAGTGTTGTCATCCACTAAGAATTCAGAATTCTGTGGTCTGTTCAAACACTCATTTGGTTCTGAAGTTCAAACTGTTTCTTTACTAGAGACATCTGGGTAAATTGTTGCTTTTTAAAGTTAATATACTTGGTGGAACATTCATGGAAAGCCTGGAAATGCAGCAATATTATATAGTGAAAAAATATTATATACTGAAAAATGAAAACATGTGCCCAATTCTTCTAGGGGGTAGTGCATTGGGAGCAGACTTCCTTACTCTTACCCCTAACTGCATGAGGAACCATTAGTAGAAATAAGTGCCGTGTATGTGTGTTGTTTATCCATGACCCAGCTACTGCAGCTCTGTTAGAAAATTTGCATTAACACCATTCATCTGTTTGGGAACTACACCTTGCCATTGTAACCTACTCCGTCAACCCCCCAAGATGATCAAGGCAAAATGATATGCATGTTGAGTACATGCACTAAGTATGTAATCCTAAACACTTTTACTAGTAAGCCCTGTTGAACTTGTGGAGACTTCCTTCCAGGGCTTTTTTTTTCCAGCCGGAACTCACCAGAACTTAGTTCCAGCACCTCTCAGGTGGGCACCATTGCCATTATAAGAGAACAAGGAAAGCGTGCATGGCGAGTTCAGGCACCTATTTTTCTAGAAAAATAGCACTGTGTTCCTTCTGAGTCAACATGCATAGGATTGTATGGAACACTTTGTAGGTGACAGTCTGGGAGGAAAGGGGCATATTGCTTGCTTGCTTGCTTGCTTGGACAAAGGTGGAGGCAGGCTCGGGCTCCATCTGCCTGCCTGCCTGCATCTTTGAGGAAGCCCCACCCCACCCTTCTGGTTTGTGTGAGTCGGAATGGTATGAAGGCCTGCTCAGCTGTAGGGCTGGGCAATATATATCAGCTGCTGCTTCCTCCCCCTAAGGTGAGACATTGCGATACATCAGTATATCACAATATTTAGCTGCTGATATATCATGATGTTGAAAACCAGGTATCGCCCAGCTCTAGTTATATAACAACAATATGGAGAGGGAGGGAACATATTTGCTGAATTACTATGAATGTAATTTTTATGAGGTTCATTAGTTTATTTTGCTGTAAAAGCCAGTCAGATTTAAAAGGATTAAAATCACTTCAAAAAGAAGCTGACTTGTGTCAAACTGCACATGACATTAGTCTCATTTTTCTGTCCTTAAGTGCAAAGGTTTGGGTTTTTGTGTTGTTTTTTAACAAAAAGCGAGCACAGAAGTCCTGATCTGGATCAGCACCTTAAGACCTCTTGATGTAGAACTGATCCAGACTGGGCCATGTATGCCTCCAATTTGCATCACCCCAAAAGGCCCCATTCATTTTATTCATGCCCCATTCAAATAGCCTTCATGCTATCTGTCAACAACGCCCTGCACTTAGAAACAGAGCTATGTGACTAATGCCACTTTTAGTTTGGCCATCAGGCTCAGGCTTTAGCAGGCCTCCATGGAAATGAAGTCCCCATAGTTGAAGAAAATCAGCAGTAAATACCTCTTCATGTGAGGCCCCTTGTTCGCATGAGAACAAGGAATCTCTTGTTCTCTGGATTGTTTCACAACCGACTCCGTTTATCTCGGGAGATCACAGTGTAATGTAGGGAAACTGGCTATAGCTATGTTAAGCCTAAACTATTAGATACTGCATGAATTAAAACCCTAACCCTGGACCTCGGCTTGTTTTCGGAAGGCAATATGAAGCCAGTGCAAATGCTGGAGTGTAATACGCTTCTGAAATCTCACCCCCGTTAGGAGGGATGCTGAATTCTGTACAAGTTAAAACTCATGAAGAGGCATTAAGAGCAGTCTCAAAACAATGCAAGAAAGCACAATAGGTCCAAATTGTTCAAAAGGGTTTGCAGCCTTTATGCCAGGCAGTGCTGGTGAAAAACTTTCCTCATTACTGTGACAACCTGGGATTCCTGGCATTGAGGGAAAGCCGAAGGCTGTGAGTTCAAGCAGCTGAGACAGAAGTTGGAAATAAGGTTGGGATAATTAGCATTAAAGTTAGCTTTCTAAAACTAAATGAAATTGCTCCAAATGAAAAAAGAAGTAGCATGACTGAGCTTTGCATACTTCAGCCTTTAACTCTACAGTACAATATTGACAGTCAGTGATAAGTTGACTGTACCAGGTTGACTTCCCAGATTACCAGGTCACAAACCATCTGGACAACCTCAGCCACAAACCTCTCAAACCTAGTGTTAAAATTGTAACTTTGGGTGCAGAGGTTTAGGGCCACTTCACACACCATATTTTTCAAAGTCCACAGAAAATATTTTACAAGTATCCATAAAAGTTGGGAAAACATGCATTTATGAATGCCTGCATTATGCAGGTGAACATGCCATGGGTCAAAATCAGCTGTGGTTCGGTTGTGTGTGTGCATTGGCTACCATATAGTCTGAAGCAGTCCTTGGACTTAGCTATATTGACATCACTACTATGGACACCATCTTGGATCAGTCCAGGGCTACTTCACACATTTCTAGGTGTGCCCCTTTGTTTTAAGTAGGTCCATAAAATGGAATGCAATTGCCACTTATACTAATCAATGAACTGTTATTGGCTAAAGAGTGTAAACTTGGTGGCATTCATGAGTTTTTCTCTGCATTATGAATAATGTTGGCCTGCTCCTGAGAGCCAAAATTTGTTGAATGTCTTTGTAACAGGCCAGAGGATAGCTTAAAATGAATTATTTATATGATCGATAAAAAGATAATTCAAGCAGTAAGGCTATTGGGCTCAAAGAAATTTGGGCAACTGACTTGAAAAAACACATAGAACATGATAAATTGGAAGCACTCTGTGTGTTCCATGTTGAAGGTAGTGCTTAATTGGTATTGTACTTTTGTCAAGTTGAGGCAAATTTTAAAAAGTCTATCAGTAAATGTTGGTACAGGTGTAATTCTGTGAGAACCTATATACATATGTGGTGGGAGTGTAGGGTGACCCAAACTTTAAAGCTATGGGTCTTCCAAGAGATAAAAGAGATACTGGCTATGGTTTCCCACATTATACTCTGCAAAGATGCTGGCTTCCTTGTTTATATTCCCTGATGCTCTGCAGCAGGTGGCTTATAAAGCTTTGATTTGTTGTGGCTGCTGTTAGAATTTTCTCCCCACTGGTGCTAGTCCCTCTCAATTCATGTTGGGCCATTCATTACATTTGTTAAATCGTGAGGGTAATGCCTCCAGACCACTGAACTTGCAAGCCTTGCTTTGGATATACTTAATACCACAATGGTAAAGGAGCTAATTTGGGCATGGTAGTGAATAGAAGGACTTTGTTCCAGGTGTCCTGTTCGTTTATTCTGCTCAGTTGGACTACATGCTACCAGAGAGTGCTTGGCTTGGTTTTATTTTGCATTTTATTTACTTTTGATGTGATTGTTTTGTTTGAAAAGGTAAATTAATAAGTTCATTTTTAAAATATGAAATAATATTGGCTTTGGAATAGATACCAAGTTGTTTAGATTTCCTGCTTGCTTCCATTGTTTTTATAATCACTAGGATAACCAGGTGACAATAAGGTCCTATTGTAGGAAAATCTCCATTGCCAGTCATAAGTTTGAGCTCCTTGTAATAAATAAACATTATGTTCCTTGTTTCTTGTTCTGTTGTTGGCTTTGTGTCACCTGGTTATCCTAGTGATTATAAAAACAATAGAAGCAAGCAGGAAATCTAAACAACAGAACAAGAAACATGATGTTTATTTATTACAAGGAGCTCAAACTTATGACTGGCAATGGAGATTTTCCTACAATAGGACCTTATTGTAATGAGTAGAGACTTAAAACAAGAAGCTATAGATATAAGTCCCTACTCTTAAATCACACTTTGTGTACTTGGGCAAGTCATTTCCTGTCAACCAACACATTTTACAGGGCAAGTCCCAAGATCCTTGGAGAGCTTATGAATGTGGAGGTGAAAAAATACAGAAATCCTGCCCTCACACCTGAAAATCTGAGATCTATTGCTAGTAATGCAATAGAAGCACCAAAAGAGACTTTGTGAGGAGACCAATCTACTATGTCTCGACAAGTTACCATAATACTCAAGAGTTCTGACGTAAGAGATTGGCCTGCCAGCTGTTGTGAACTGGCTGTACTAAGGTCCTCACCTTCAACTTGGTCTCCTTCAAAAGGTATAATGCCAGTGTTGATCTCACTCCCAGATGATCAAGCAACTGCTGAGTTTCCCCCCCCCCCAAGCCTGCAAACACCCAGTGCACCCGCAGACATATTCATTCTTGAGAAAGATTCCTTTTTGAAGTATTATAAGTGTTTTTGTTTTATTTTGTTTGCCCTAAAGAAAGTGCTGGCTGAAACATGCTAGGTTTTTTATATCCTTCATTAAAGTTTCCCATATATTTGAGCACCATTTTGAGATTTTGATTCTTTTCCTTCTCATCTATCACTCTTGATATTTTCTTGGAGAGCTGATAAACTAGGGTTCATTGGCTAGCTTCAGGATGTACCCCATGGACATGGTCTCCAGCATCCAGGCACCTGTTGTGGACATTTGTCATCTGTTGCAAATTGCTGAAAGCATCCCACTATCTGGCTTGGGTGGCAATCTGGACTGGTATCATGCTTGATACTTCTTACTTCCCTGTAATAGGGTTCTGTCCTTCCAGAGGTTGATACAGAAGTTCCCTTTCCTGTATATTTGGCTGCACTCCAGCTAAACTTGAATGTCCTCAACCCACGTTTGGAGAAATAAATGAAGTATGTTTGCCTGGCTTTCTGACATAAGCTATGAAACCACATGGAAACTAATGCTGTATCATTCTGATGAATAGCATCCATGGAGGACTCTGCCATCAAGGCCATATAGAGGGAAAACAACCTTAGTTGAAAAAAACCTGCCTAAGCCACCGTGTTTACTTTGGGCTTGTGGAAAAAATGAATTGATCTCTTTGGGAAATAAGATATCGAGTGGATCTGAAGTTGCAGTGTTATCTCTTGAGAGAATTCCAGAGTGTGAACGGCTTTGGTCAGTTCTGGAAAGTACCTGAAGGGAAGTCTCTGTTCCTGTGTTGGATTTTGTCTCTTCTAAGTGGCCATCCTTTTTTCCTGTGAGTGAATCTTTATGAAGCTAGGGTGACCAACCCAATTCTCTTCAGATGTTGTGAACTGCAGCTTCCCTCACCCCTAATCATTGGGCCATGCTGGCTTGAGCTGATAGGAATTGTAATATACAACGTCTGAAGGGCACCATGCTGTCTATCCATGCTCTGAGGAATTTGCCATGTGTGAAATGTCAGTAGGAATGTGGTGTGCCTCATCATCATCTCCTCTGTGTGTTTGGGGTTACTTGTATAAAAAGGATGCTTCACTAGGGTGTTTTGGGAGGATTGTTCTTTCATCCCTTTTTCCATCCAAAGGCCAATCCCTGAATTCTTTGGGGTACTGGAGAAAGAACAAGAATTTCAGCTTGAGAAGTGGATTTACAGTGTCCATTTGTCTTGTGGGACTACAGAAAGTGAAGAGTGGTGTTTCTGGCAGGCAATTTCCTTTGCCTGCTCTCCTTTCTCTAGGAACTTCAATTTTGCATGTTGCCCACATAAGCCTGAGGACAATGAGGAATAATACTTGGGGGCCCTTGGAATGGCCAATTATTTAGCGGTCTCCTGGTCCTGATCCAAAGCCATGAAGTTCAGCCTGGGCTGATCATGAGACTGAAAAATGGCACCCATTATATCTGCAGGCACTATCATTGTGCCTGACATGGTTTTCCCAATCCTCTTGAGTACTTCTTTAGACAGGTGGGCTGTAAATAAATCAGAATTTGCAATGCATGGTGTCATCTACTGGTCTCTACCTGGCAGCCAGTTTCCTTGCTTCCTGAGAGGTAGGGGAAGTAAGAAATGCTTGCAGCTCATATAATCTATTCTCTCCACTGCCATGCAAATATGTGTTGGGGGCGGGGGCAGAGACAGCTTAAAGTATTTGCCCAGAGATGTGTACTGCCTGAAGTGCCCTAGCCTGGAAAAACAGGCTGTTGGCTTAGTTTCTCACTCAGCATGGTTCAGTTACAGCAATGGCCTCTCCTTGTAGTGAACACAAGGAACAAATTGCTGCTCTTGTAGCAGTTCTCCAATTCCTAAGCCTGAAAGGGTTGGTGAAGGTGGATTGAGAGAGGATTTGCCTGTAAATATACTACTCAATACAGGCAATATCGAAGATATGGCAGGTTCATCTACACACCACTACAATAAAGTGATGATCACAATAAAGTCGGTCATCTTTTTTGGGGGGGCACCCCAGTGCATATAAAAGTTATGCTTACACTATACTGTAGTCTATTAAGTGCAAAGTACCATTATGTTTTAGAAAACAATGTACATTCCCTAGTTAAAAAAATACTTTATTGCTAAAACAAAATGCTAACCATCACCTGAGCCTTGAGTGAGTCATAACCTTTTTGCTGATGGATCTCGCGTTGATGGCTGCTGACCGATCAGGGTGGTAGTTGCTGAAGGTTGGCGTGGCTGTGGCAATTTCTTAAAATAAGACAACAGTGAAGTTTGCCCCGTCAATTGGTTCTTCCTTTCATGAAAGTGCAGGAGGGGGGAAATCTGGCTCCACTAGCCAGCTCGACTCCTGTGGCCAGAAGAGGGGCGGTGGTGGGCTTCCTTCCCCTGGAAGCAGCTGGGCTGTTTAGCAATAATTCCATGGAAGAATCCACAGGTTCTGCTGCCTGCCAACAGACAGGGCAAATCTGAAAAAAACAAAAACAAACCAGTAGTTCGTCCCCTTGCAGGAGTCAAATAGCAACTCTGGCTTCTGATAAGGAGGCAGCATTTTCCTGGAAGTGAGGACTGTCCTCTGGATAACATAACCAATCAAGTGACCAGTGGTTTTTCCAAGCAACCAATAAGGAAAACAAATACTGCAATTCAGTACTGAGTTAGGCGTGCTCAAGCCTGGTTTTAGAGGGCTAAAGTATGTTTAACTGTGTTAGATTCTGGCTATAATAGTTCTAGTTTCTTAGTAGGAAAAGAGAGGCCTATAGTATATAGGTTGTCCTTAGTAGTCCAGGGATATTAGTCCTGCTTCAACAAGCAAGAGAGCCTTCTGATGAATGATGTGTTCAACCCCTCCATGCCTTTGTGTTTCCTATGCATCCCACAAAGCTTGGTTCACCCGGCCGAGTTCTGTGATTGAAATTCATTGCCAAATTTATTGAGAAATTAATGAGAAAAGCTGCAAAGTATTGACTTTGAGAGGAAAACACAACTCATCTTGAATGAGGAGGAAAATGCAGCAATAATTTAGCCACTATTGATTTTGCCCTGTCCATGTATTGATCTTCATTTTACAATATTAATTTGCACCTGCAATCGGCTGCAAAGGGAACAGATTTCATTTCTTTGCTGTGTTAATGTGCAAAGCATTAGGTGCTCTTAAGAAGTGGTGGTACTAGGGAGTCACATCAAAAGGGTCTGCCTTTTTATTATTTGTGCTTGTTACTGCAATAGACCAAAAATTAATTTTTTGTCTGACAAAAAACTAAAGTGAAAGCCCTTCTCAAATGTGTACCTCCTCTCAACCCTGTGGGCTGCTTTTCATCTGTGTGAGGAACAATCAGCAACCTGAAATTCCAACCACTTCTCATCATCATGCCCATATCAGTTCAAAGTTCATGAAATTTCTATGAGCATTGATCTCTACCCATTGATTTTTTTTTTGCAGCAGATCTTTGAAATTTTAATTTCCCAGGCATCTGAATTTCTTATAGATGAAATGCACTTGGTAGAGACAGTTGATGATAAAGTGGTGAACTTAGCATCATTTTAAAACCAAAAAAACCCAGGCATTTGCAGACTTTGTATAATGTTTTTGAGGTGAGATGATGAAGGTGTTCTGATAGGGGTGAAGTATTCAGCAGGGAGTTAAATATCAATTTTGCCTTCTGTGACCACACATTTTTTAATGCAACTTTGTATACAGTCATTTTTGAAAGGAAAGCTATCTGGAGAAACAGCAGGACTAAGAGACATTCTTCACTGCACAATCATTTGCTCACAGCAGTCTTTATCACCTGGTCAAGTTCACCTAGTTACTTATCAGTAGGACATTTAATAACCTCAAGGTGATATAATTGCTATTGGCATCTCCCCCCCTTGGATTCAGCTGGTTAATGTGTAAACTACTTGTCAGCAAATAGCACTTTGTCACTGAA
>NC_142588.1:38534943-38537443 GCF_965207765.1 Zootoca vivipara
AAGATTAAGTGCTCCTCCTGCCTGGTTTGTGCTCAGGCAATATGCTAGACAAAAAAGGACCACAGGGATAAATCTGAAGCTAGCAATAGCTGGACATATGTCATAATTGCCAGTTCCCCATAAATCCACAGCCTGTATAGAAAGCAGTGCATGATGCAGACATCATATCATGACTGTAGTGATTGCTATATATGGCCTCAAGACCTGTAACTTTGTTACTGCTTCAACCATTTTTATTTATTATTTATTTTGCAATATACTGAGTAACCCTTTGACTCTTTCCCCCTCCCCCAGCCTAATTAAGGGTAGAAATAATCATAGCATGCGTGTGTAAAAATAAAAAAATTGAGTCAGGGATATGAGTCAGAAGAAATCAATTCCTTATACTCCTTTAAAATGTGAGGTGGGTTTAGTCAGAAATGCCATACTTTGCTTTGCATGTATTTTTTTGCTAGGACTAATAGGTAGACTGACACACTGTTCTCTCTCTACATTTCAGCTCTCAATGAACCAACAATAGATTATGGTTTCCAGAGGTTGCAGAAAGTCATTCCACGGCATCCAGGTGACCCTGAACGGTTACCAAAGGTTAGTTTTCAACAAGTTTAGAATTTCTTGTCTGCTTTTAAAATGTATTTCAAATACCAGAAGTGCTACATTGCACATTACTGAACACTATAAAAATAAAAAGGTGTAAGAAAGGAAACATACTAAAAATAAACAGGTCGGGTGCTTCAATGGATGTGTTTATCACCTTTCAATTTCTGTTCTTCCTGCAACTTTATGCATGCATGTTGCCAAAATCCAAAATATCTGCTGGGTAGTTTTTATTAAAAGAAGAATGGAATGGATTTTCTGATACAAATATTTTGGATTCTACAAGAGGGACATAAAACTTCCTGCGTAATGAAATAGTTCAATTAAACATTTTCCACTCCAGTAGCTTGTAGTGATTTCAATCTAAGCAGCCCCACTCTGATCTGTGATTATTTGACTCTTGTTTTCCTTTCATTTTCTAAAGCTCGATTCAGTTTAATCTTTTGTTTACAAAGCTTTTGTTATAAGTCCCTGACTTAGCAGGCTAACAAATGAAGTCCACATATTAATATCTAGAGGGACTTTTCATTTAAATTCAACAAAGACAAAAGCTGCCTGTGTTGTTTATGCACATGACATATCACAGAAATTTCATTTTGATGTAAAACATTAAAGATAAGTCATGCTTATAATTCCCCCCTTTTCTTTGATATATTTTTGTCTTCCCCCTTTTTATTGCAATCTCTGATTTTTCAAGGCAATCTTAAAAACAAATGAAAAATGCAGTCACATCATCATGACTGATTATTTTATATGCTCTTGTGTGCCCAAGTCTTGACCACCTCTGAGTTTTATTAACACAATAAAACCTTTTCGACATTACCCTTTTAATGCTCAGCATGAATGTAAGCAATACCATTTGGCTCTTCTTTTAATTTGTGAACATGCTAGCAATTCATATCAGATCGTAACTGTTACAATAAGAGGCAACACACGGCAATGTTTTTTTAAAAAAATGTTGGATATTTCAAGTGGCCCACTTTAGGTGCACTAAACAGCTGAAACAGACTTCTACCCACATGTCATGGATGGATGGATGGATGGGAAACTGGGAGTTCAAACAGGTCTTGCGTACACCCAGTTCCTTTTGTGATCTAACCACTGGGCTTGTGAGCATGGTACCCTTTCAAGCATTCTTTGTTGCTTTCTCTGCTAACTCTTTCATAATAGCTATGTCCTGCCTTTTTCTCTATACACACTCCATCTACCTTGTCAAGCAGCTATTTTCAAAGGGTGCCATATATGTTACTCGTATCAGCACGAGGGTTTTTTGTTCATGGATGTTCAAGCATCTTAAGGGGAACTACAGTAATTGCCATTAGAATGCATTGGGGCTCTTAGTTCCACCAAGCCCTACAGATTATAGTTAATATATGTATTAATGTTACTGCTGCTTCCTTGCCATGTGGGACTAATATTCCAATGGTGAACATGCAGACTAAGCCATACATAATACATTTAATGGGCTTATGTTAGTCATGAATCTCTTAATTTCAGGGAGTCTACTTGGAGTATGGTTTAGTTGGATTAGATATAACCCCATGTTTACTGCAGAAACCATACATTACATTATCCGTTGTCAGCATTTCAGCAAGGGCAATTGGAGAAACAAGATTTCCACATGCAGACTGCTACGCCGGATCTGCATCCATCCATACAAATTGGCAGTTGTAGGGTGAAAGCCCAAAGCCAGCAACTGCAGTTGCACAACACTTCTGCACCACTGAATACATGTTCAGTGCTGCCACAGCAATAGACAGCACTAAGCACCTGTTTAATCGAGGGGTCGAGCAGCACTCCATATGGGCACCTGTCCCCCATCTGCATCCAACAACAGGTGGTCAGCGTTGACAGAGTCGATAGGGCTGACCATTTGTGTTTAGGAAGGGGAAGGTCTTTACGC
>NC_142588.1:38542443-38589943 GCF_965207765.1 Zootoca vivipara
AGCGGCAGCAAGAGGCCCCATTAGCGAAAGCACGCCTCTAGTTAAGAACAGTTTCAGGTTAAGAACAGACCTCTGGAACGAATTAAGTTCGTAACTAGAGGTACCACTGTATGCGCCAAATGCTTAAGCTTAAACGTGGTCCGATATATTGGTGGCTAATGGAAATCGCTAGCTAAATTTACTACGCGGCAAATAAATGTGTATTGTGTTGCAAACCACTGGAAATAATTTTGCTGCATTTTCCAAGTAAAGTACCCTTTTCTTCTTTAAATGCCACACTAGCAGAAATGCTAGATGGGATATTTGTACTATTTATCTGTTTAGAGTTACTACTGGTAAGGTTTGCAGGAATACGTACAGCAATTTGCCAAATGAAAGAGGCTGTAAACTTTTATCAAGAACACTGGCATACATCGATGCCTACTATAATCTTAGATTAACCTGCACCACAAGATTAGAGGATGTGGTGAAACAAGCACACTGTATTACTTACTTGAAGTTCATTCTTTTACTATTTTGCAGGAAATAATTCTGAAACGAGCAGCAGATATTGCAGAAGCATTATACAGTGTGCCACGCAATCACAATCAGATTCCAACACTTGGCAACACCCCAGGTCATACTGGCATGATGGGAGTAAATTCATTTAGCAGCCAGCTAGCAGTTAATGTTTCAGAAACATCACAAGCTAATGACCAAGGTATGTGAAATTTTAATAATTATGTATCCAAAGTTTTGGATATTCTTGACATTGATCAGTATGTTCCACCTTCTTCCTTCAGTAGGATTCATGCAATCAGTTAACCAGAGGTGTGCCAGTTATATGCACTGCAGTTTATTTTTTGCTTTACGATACAGAATCTTTATTGAAAATATTGAATAAAATACAAAAAGCTTGTAACAATTAACAGTGCAATTTTCTACATGTCTACTCGGGGCTGTAATCCTATAGCCATTTACTTGGGAGAAAGCCATAAGTATTATTATTATGAAACACGATAATCTATATTATTGCTTATAACATAACTGCTTAATTAGAAACACATTAACCTCTAATATATAGTGAAAGATAGTTGTGCCTAAATCTTGCAGAGATCAACAGAGCAAGCATGTTCTGTCTGATGCCACAATTCTAAACATGCTTAATAAGGGAGCAAGTCCAGTTGAACGCAGTGAGACTTAACTTTTGTGTAAGCATGAATAGGATTACAGTGTAATATTCTTGGATCAGGGCCACTAAATTCTTCCTACTCTCCAAATTATGTGTGTCTGTTGAACTTACTTGTGTCATATTGATATAAATAAATCCAGGATGGTTTTCACTGAAGCATGGGCACTCCACTGGGAGCACTTTCTTATATTTAGTGTGTAAAAATATCAGTTGTAAAAATGAAGATTTTTTTTTTAAAAGCAGCTTTTTGCAGCAAACAGGTCTTTCCTTTCTATTTTTAGCCCTTCCCCTCCTGTTTCTGCCAATTTTGGCATTTGAAGTCTTGGAAAGGCTGAAAGTTCGTTCAGCATGTTGGTACAAACCAGCAACCAAGCCTTCTGATAATTACCACTAAAGACAAATGTGACGGAAGTTGACACAATTGGATCGAAGGAAGCTTTTTGTTGGCTGTCTCTGCCAGGAGCAGAGGCAACACAGAATGATCCTCGATGATTTAAGTAGGGTTGGCGTGATAAGGTTATCTTGAACTGTAAAGAGATGATAGGGCAGTAGCAGACAACTTAGACCAAAGCTGTGCAATCAATTAAAAGTGTGTAATGTATGATGCGGAAGGGAAACCCTTCACCTCCCCCCTAAATAATAACAATTTTCTTGGGATGGGTTTTTCTCTCTCTCTCTCTCCACCTAACACAGTAGGTTACAGTCGCAACACAAGCAGTGTTTCCCCGCGAGGATATGTTCCGAGCAGTACTCCTCAGCAGTCCAATTACAACACAGTCAGCAATAGCATGAATGGATATGGCAATGCTGGCATGCCCAATCTTGGTGTACCTGGTTCCCCTGGATTTCTTAATGGCTCTTCAGCTAACTCCCCTTATGGCAGTAAGTGTCTTTTTCTGGTACGCCGTTACATAGATTCTTTATTAGTTACAAAAAAAATTACTTTATTTTGATTTTTCTACAATGTGAGCTACTGGATAAAAGGAGGGGTGACTCTGGAGGCTGGACATTAAAAAAAAACCAATTAAAAAAACCATGGCAAATATATTGGTATATGCCAAACAATAATTTTGGTTAAAAGAGAAAAGAAAAAAAGAACTAGATTGGACTACAAAATCTGCAACCAAAGTCCAACACAAAAGAGTTTGCCTGTTATCCAGAGTGTGGCAAGCCAAAGCTTTTTATTTTTTCATATATAATTTCCCCCCTGCTATTATAAGAGAGACAAGGCCCTATCAATCTCTTTTTTCCCCTCCCCTCCATGTTTGCCATAAAATCCACAATATGAGTCCTGATTATTTTTGCTTTATTGCAGTAGTGCCGTCAAGCCCTACCATGGCAGCCTCTTCGGTCACCCTCCCTTCAAACTGTAGCAGTACACACGGCATTTTCTCATTCTCACCTGCCAATGTCATCTCTGCAGTGAAACAAAAGAGCGCCTTTGCTCCTGTTGTCAGGCCCCAAGCTTCTCCTCCACCATCTTGCACCAGTGCAAATGGAAATGGACTTCAAGGTGAGCTGGATCTCTGTATCATTTTTTTGTGTAATTGCAGATTATTATTTTTAAAAACAAAACACTAGAACTTAACATTAACATTTTTAGCTCTAAAAGGGAAAAAAAGAAGTATTTTTATCACTGGCAAATATTAAAAGACAAAAAAAAACACCCCAGACTTCAAAAACGAGGTGCTTATTTTTTAAATGGCTTTGCATTGCAGGGGCAAGACCTTGGTATTAAATACAGTAGCACAAAACATAGCCAACCATTTTACCATACAGTGGTTAAACTTTAAGCTCTGCATTAGAAGAAATACTAGCTGTTTTTTCCAGCATTTCCCCTTAAGGTTTCGTGCATTAATTTTTAAAATAAACACACAACCCTGAATGTCTCTCACAGATCAGATGTGTTCCCTTTTCTTCTTTATACCGCATGCATTTTTGATAGACACATTTTAATCGGCAGCATTTCAAGATGTGCTGTTTCTCCTACTTGTGTCACTATTTGAAACTTGAAGAACCTTACAGACGTTTGAAGCTGTTGTTCCAAACGTAGCTTTTGTTCACCCTCAAGATTCCTAATGAGGTTTTTGTGCTCTTGTTGGAACTTACCCCAGCTAAACTGTCCATAAAAAGAGGAAAATCAGGACAAATAACTATAAAATAGGTTGTAGAATTTACATAGCCACTTGCAGTCATTAATACTAAGTGTGAAAATTTATAGAGGGAGCCAAAACAACTGCAAAGTCTCTTATTAAAGAGACTGCTTTGCATGTGTATCACTGCCATACATTTTTCAACCAGGACCAAAACCTGCCTCAACTGAGCCAGCCTGAACTGTAACTCTTAACGGACACCAAAAAACATGCTCTGAGCACTTAACATGGCACAGCCTGGGTGGAGCGGAGCACAAGTAGTATTGATTTATTTACACTGCAGCAGCCATTCACTTTCTGAGTATCAGGAAAGAATAAAAAGTCCTGGATCACAAAGGCATACATTTACATTTTAGGCTCTTTGTCTTCCAAAGCGAATATCATCATCATATATTTCAACATTAGCACTGAGTATACCTTTAGCTGTATAAATATCATTGGAAGGACTGGAAAACGACTTGAGAAGATCAATCTAATATATGCCAATAAAGATGCTACCCCTTAGGGATTTTTTTTCTCAATTACCTGTAAAATATCCAGTGATGGAAATATACAAGCTGTCCAGACCAACTAACTGGTCTGTTTGCTACCCTATTTTTCTAATGTTTGAACTCAAAACATTTTTGTATTCTATTTTAAGATTTTAAAAATCAGGAATATAATCTGCAATACTGAAAAGATCCTAAGGATCACAAAGAAATGTGGGTACGTTTGTACTTACAGAGTCTTTGGTGAAAAGGCTGGATAGGATTGCTGCCTAAAAGCACCTGTCTGTCAGAGTGGGCCAAAGACAACTCCTTGTTTGCCTCTGATCAGGTCATTAAAGCATTAGCAAGTGTCGAGAGCTTTCAGTTTTGAAATCTCTGGTCCTTATCAGCATCTAAACACATATGAATAACCCCAGCATCTAAACACATATGAATAACCCCAGCAAACTTTGTTTGCTTGTTTACTCGCTAATTACTTCAACAGGAGTCTCCGAATAGAATTGTTTCTTCTCCTGAAATAAATATGCATTTGATGAAGCTAGTTAATTTAAAAATGGAACAAAAACTTTAGTAACAAATGTAAGGTGCAAAGCCATCAAAGTTTAGGGTTCGTAAATTTTGTTTAAAAATGAAAACGGTGCAAAATGAAGGTTAGAAATCTGCAGCCATTTCCATTAACACAGGCACCCCCAAACTTCGGCCCTCCAGATGTTTTGGACTACAATCCCCATCTTCCCTGACCACTGGCAATATGTTAGCTAGGGATCATGGGAGTTGTAGGCCAAAACATCTGGAGGGCTGCAGTTTGGGGATGCCTGAATTAAAGTTTAGCAAAGGGGTATTTCTTTCATCCCAATTTATGTTTCCTGAGCAGAGCTTTTGCTTCCACTTGTGAGGAAATAATCACACTCCCAATTTTACATTTGAATTGAGAGGTACACTTGGGATAGCGGATTGTAGAATCTGAGTTGATGGAAGACATACCAGGTTCTCCCTTCATTCTCTCCACCATCCCTTGCATTCTTTAACTTCTATCACTCCCACTTCTTCTCTTTCAGCTCCTCCCCTCCCACTTACTGGAAATATGTCAAGTCACTTCCTCTCCTCCCCCTTTCTGTGGCATCATGGGAGAAAGACCCTAAATCCCTCCTTTCTCCCATTGTTCTATGCAGGAGTCTCTGGAAATTTACCAGTGCCTCAGACCTTTCTTCCTCCCTCCTGGCTGTAGTTTTAAAACCCCAAACCAATTTAGGAATCCTTTAAAGGCCTCCTCCTCCAAGATCTACCACTGATCTCAGGAAATGTGAGAGGTAATTATGAATACAGTTTACTGAATATGTAAACCTTCTTCCAATAAATATCTCTTGACTGCCTCAGTATAAATTGTCTGTTCCCAAGAGTTACCTCAAATTCACAGACTCTCCTCAGATTTTCCTTACCACTGATATTATAAAACTTCATTGCACCTTATGCACAGCGAATTGTTTTTCTGTAGAAGAATGCATAGTTTGGGCCAGTTCTAATGATGTAAGGATATATTACCAACAGTACTTTTAAATGCATACATACATCGAATGCTGCCACTAGGGCAACAAAACAACTTCCTAGAATTCTGAAGAGCAAATTTCCTGTACTCATTGGGTCAGAGGGTGGGCTTTTTGGGGTGGGGTGGGGAATAAAAACCGCTTATAAGCATGCAGAATGAGGCAATCACACAGGTACCACCTTGGTATTTTTACGGGAAGTATTTCCTTAAAAAGCAGTCCCAGTTGCAGATGGCATACTCTGGTTTCTCTTTAGATCGTAAAAATCTCTCGCATGGTGGGGAAGGGGATGCTCATCTGACCTTTGGTCAGTCATGTTACTACTACTTACCAGAAGCTAGAGGGAAAATGCAGTGGGACGCTTGGTATGGTGAAATCCAGGGTCCTTGACAGTACATTTGCATCAACGCAACTGACTGGAGCTCAGGTAAGCTCCGCCACCCCCACCATGCTGTCCAGTACTGAGCAGCCCTACATGAAAACGAAGATTGCATCAAAAACATATCTCACCAGAGAGAAGGACTGACCTACACTTCTCTTTCTAGTGAGGTATATGGGCATTTTCAATGTAAATGCAAGGTAGCATTCTCCCATTATTAGGTTTGGATTTTGTTGTATTAAGCTGTATGAAGTTATTTTAGATCTGTACACCACAGGCTGGAATAGCAGGTGTATAAATTTTAGAAATAAACAAAATGCATTCATTGTAACCTACACATCCATAGGTAGCTTCTATTATTACCGACAAACCAGGGGTGAAGTTATTTTTATTTTATTTTTTTATTTTTTTATAATTATTTTTATTAAAGATTTTCTTAGGTTACAAAGGTAGTGCAATGTCTCATTTTTTTCATGCATCATTTTTACACATCAATTTTTTACTTGTTGAGACATTATGAGGAAGGGGGGGAAAGGGGGGAAAGAGGTAGGTGGGATGGTATTTTAAACAATGTGCTAAAGCAGCATGTGTGAAACTTTTGCTCCTAAACCATTTAGTTACTTTGATAACTCCACCTTTAACATTTCTCTTGAGAGTAGCTTCAGGGACAGACCTTCAATTTATATGATAGTAAACCAAGGACATGATTTGCCTGGGTGTGTGAAAGAAACACAGTGAACAGGGCATCTTGAAAAAAGAAAATAGGATTTTCCCTTATGGGCCCCAAATGTATACTTGGTAGGTTCAACCTCCATTTTACTCTGTTTGGGACTGTAATGATGTGGAGGCCCATAATGCTTTCTTTTGGTGGCCCTTGGTGAATATCCAAACTTGTTTCCACCTACCTAAGTGCTTAAATTGTGTGGTTGTTTTTAATTATATAGTTTGGCAAAAGTGTAAATAAGTAAAGAAAAAAGGCAGACTTATTGGGTATTTGATACTTTATATTTCCAATTAAATGACCTGCACATAATGCTAAACCATATTTTATGATTCTACACATGGCAGCCTCATTTTCTTGCCCTTCCCTGCTCCTCCTCGTGGCCACGAGGAGGGGATGAGAAGCTTTCACATTCTATTTCAATAAACTATGGTTCCTAGTTTGAACCAGGAAACGCTAACGGTGGTGGCCTGGTTTATGTGTTACACTAAAACATAGTTAAAAATCAGTTGTGATTTAATGTGAATATTCCATGTGTTGGTGCATGCTGTTGAAAAGTTATTGCTCTGCTTTTCCCTACTTCTGCTACACCAGGAAACAATCCAGAGTCTGGCTGTCACAATGTCCAGACCCAGGCTCATGGTTTGTTTCTCTACAAATAAACCACGAGTGGTAAGCAAGAGTTGTTCTTAGCTTACTGTTTGATGGAACAAAACATGAGTCCAGGTTTTGATATCACAACAAGCGAAATCCTAGCTTGTTTCTCAGCTGCATGGCAAGAGCATGGGAGGAGTGGAGCAATAACTTTTCAGCATTTTGTACCAGCATGCTGCACATTCGCATTAAAAAACTAGTTTGGTTATGTATGTTCTGGCCCAATCATAGCTGTGCTTGAAGCCTGAACACTGCATTTTATTTTTGTCATTATGTGCAAATACAGCTATCATATGCTAAGCAAATTTCAGTTGAAGCAAACATTGGCATTTTAGGAATGATTAGCAAACTTTAGTTTGTGTCATTATCCCAACCATAAGCAGTGGCTTGACACAGAGGAGCCTGCCAGGTCAAGAGGACTGGCAGCATAATTTTCAAATATGCTGGACCTAGACACCAACCTAAGCCTGAGCTAGAACCTGTCAGCTAGTATCCCACTGAACCAAAGATCTCTGGAGTGGAACCTCCTGAGATAATATTCCTAGAGAAGCCAGTACTCTTTACACCAGGGGGGCTCACATTCACAATGCCCTGCTTATCAGTGTATACAGTGAATAAGGTGGGAGCTGACTGAGAAGCAACCGAGTGCTAGGCTCCAGGCCAGAAGACTACCGCTTTAAGTATATCTCCATTCCTCAGGAAGTGGTCAGAATCTGAGAAGGGCAGACTGAGTAAAGAGGGGTGGAAGGTTTTAGCTGTGCTCCAGATCTTGTCAGAGCAATGACTAATTTAGAGCTATCCATGGTTCTGTGACCCCGACCTGAACAGATTATGGCTAGCCTGCTCTCTCCCAAGGGGCTGCCTTGTCTTCTGTGGGCCCCCATGCAGAGACAGAACAGGGCAGCACATTTGCTGCTTCTTTAATATCACCTTAAAAATTAAATGAGCAAAGCAAATTATCGCCTCAGGTATGGTGCTTCTGCTATGGCATCTCTCCTGTGCTCAATACAGTAGGGTTAGGGCACAGGAATAATGGAGGGAATAAGATAATCCTCCCATGCTGGGAATTCTGCTTCCTCAGCAATGCTAATGACCACTGTTCCAAACTCCCAATAACTACAATAAAAGAACACAGTTGGGATATTAAGCCAGCAAGACTATGGATTTAAGATATTTGGTTCCATTTCCTTCCCGCTAAGAAACCAGATAGTCTTTATTGCACTCCTTCCATCCTGCATGCACAAAACGAATACCTATGTTGATCTACAAATACCGTGCAGGGTACCGATGCTGTAGACCAGGGAGACCTGAGTGCGAGAAGCTCTAGTTGGAAATGTCCATAATGGACACTATTAACCAGGTCTTAATCATGTGTAGATGAGTCACACACAGTGGCATTTATTGGCTTGTCTAATGCACAAATCAGCCTTGCAGACAATTACCAAAGGTGTGGTCACTCACAATATAATCCTATCACCTGCCCATCTCCTCTCACATTATTCCACTGACACTTGGAACCCAGGAGCTCAGAGAATGATCCCTGTGCCTTCCAACTCTTCAACAAGAAAATGATTTCAGGGACCAATTCCCTGGCATTGCTTCCACTTCTTCTGGAAATAGAAAACCAGATTGTGGTGGCAATGGTCCACTGTGCAAGTCTGAAGGCAAGTGGCAGAGAGAAGCTGATATGACAGCAACCAACACTGGTCCTCTCTTTCAAACTATATATTCACTGCCACTATATTAACCCAAGTGCTAATATAAAGCAGCATTTGAATGACTGACTACACAATTAGCTTGGGTTCTCCCTTTTGTAGCCACAAAAACTTTTAAGCTAGAAGAGTTTGCATAAGTATGTGCCTCTATCTAGTTTGCCACTTGGGAGCACACTGAGGGCACAATTGTTAATTCACCTTCCAAGTGAGCATGCGAATTGCAGATTGCATGACTGGGGTAGCTCGAGTCATTCTCTTTGCCAAAATAAACAAAACAGCATGAACTGCGTAAATCTCCTCTGCTTTTTCAGACCAAACAACATCTTTTTTTTCATTTGCTCTTCCTTGCAGTATAACATGAAAGTCCACATCATAGTTTGTCACCGTTACATTTCACTCAGTATATTTCCTGAACATAAGCAAGCAGCATACTATTTTTCCCAAGTGTTGTGCTATTAGTTCTACCATGCCTAAGACTAAATTACTTTACTTGCTTTATCAATAGTGAAAAATATGAAAGAGTATTGCAGACAAATACTTTGAAAAAAGACTATTTCCGCGACAATCAGAAACTAAACTTGTGGGAATCATATTTCACCACATACCTTTAAAATACATTTCACATTATTAAATTTGGGTTGATTTCTAAATATATATTTTTTGCAGATTAAAAATAAGTATTTTGGTTCAGTATAAAAATGAAATACCTGTATCTAAATAATGTTGTCTCTGATGGTGATCAAAGGCTCATACATTTGACAGTAGCTCTATAAATAAATGGGGTTAAGTCATATCAAGATATGAATAAGCTCAGAGTTTAGACCAAATGTAGCTAACCTGTGGCTTATATGTAACTAGTATTCCTGTGGTGAATGCCTTCTACCCTAGACACAGGCAGAAGGGGGGCCTTGATAGTGTCAGATTTACGGGCCATGGTTTGCACTATCTAAGGATTGTGAGCAAGCCAATGAAGGTTCAGTGTGGTGTGGGCAGATGCTGAAAGAGTGAAGGGTCCCTGTTCAGAAACCCAATAAAAAAGAAAAGATGATGTGGTATGAACAGCACTGAATATGTAGCATCAGGAGTTTTGGTGCATCTGGAAGAAACCTATGCTTTGCGGTCTCCTCATGTCAACTTTGCTCAGTTTTCAGAAAGATGATTAGAGTATGCATTTGTTTGCATATGTTAATAAGGACAAGGGTTTTATAGGTTTATATGCAACAGGAGCAAGAGATATGCATGAGCATGTGGGATTGTATGTATGAATGAGAGGAAATATATGTAGCTGTGTGTGTGCACTGAAGGCTGTTACGCTTTAGCAGGCACCAATGGTTTCCCTGCATATCTGCTTTGTTTGTATTCCCCAGGGTGTTGCTTTTCTCAGTTTTTTTTAATAACAACCCTGTGAGGTAGGTTAGGCTAAGAAAGAGTCCCTGGTCCAAGTTAATCTAGCAGCCTTCCCTCTACAGGCATTTGAGCCAGGTTTACCCAGTCAAAAACTCTAGTCGCCCAAATTGGCTTGTTACTAGTACACCGAAAACAGCAATCAGCTTGTGTGTTTGATGGCATTGGTAATAGTGTCTTTGAGTTTATGCCCTGTTTGCAAGACTGTATATTTTGGAGAGCATAATATCTGTATTTTTTCAGGAGAAAATAAAGTTTCCAGAAGTATGGTGAGGAAGGGCATCAGCCTCTTTAGGAATACCCAACTAAACTGAACCCTAAACTGCATTTTATAGACATTTTTTTAAAAATGGGCCATGGAGACTATTGGAACCATGTTTCCTCTTCTGTGCAGCTATTTCACTGGCAATACAGGAAGGTGAAAATTGGCTGAATGTTGCATTCACCACTGTTGGCCCTAATTTAACCGAATACTTGCTACCAAATGTTAATAGTGTTATTAGTATTTATTGCTGTCAATTAATGGCAGAGAGAGCTTGCTGCTACAGCAGATAGCCAAGGCTCTGCTCCATCCCTTGCCAATGAGCTGCAGTTACCACAAGGGAACATTTACTGGCCGAAAACTGTGAGCAGCACATCACTGTGCCCCCATCATTTGGCATTGTTTCTCCCAGCCCTGATGGCAGCATTGTGCAGGAGCTAAATATACTGGAACGCTGCCATATTGGGGGAATTCACAGCTGGCAAGAACTGGCTGCAATCCAAGCAGTGGCACATAGGGGTCGAAATGGAAGAGAGTCTGGTTGTTAGGCTCCATCTGCAAGCCTGTGACTAATCTTTCCATGTAAACAAAGGCATGCTCAAAACTTTCATGTACAGGATTTGCCTAACCTCGTAAGTTACATCTAAGGCTGGCAGTATTCAATGTGGAAAAACTACAGAAAAGTTACTTTTCAGTGGCAGACTCCACTCCCCCCCCCCAACCTCAGCTTCGTTTTTTCCTAGAAAAAAATAATCGGCCAGTATTTTACAAGCAAGCTGCTAACTGTGTGAGAAAACAAGACTTACCGCATAGGGTGAAGGCTGCCTTGCATGCTGTTCTTCCCCTAAGCCAAAGGTCCATAGGTACAACAGCAGAATTCATGGAGCTACTGCTCAACACAGACATTCAACTCATCCTCATCGTTCCATCTGTTCTGTGGGGAAAGGAATCCATGAGCACCACTACTCCCATGAACCTGAATTTTAGTTAGTGAGATCAGGCATGTACAAGGGTTACTGAGTCAACCCTTTGTGACACATTGGCATGCATATAATACAACATGGTCAATCAACTGCACAGGGGCTGCTAGTGAAATAGGCAGCATGTGTCTGTGGCACTCCGGGGCAAGAGGAGAAGCCTCTCTCCATTCCTACCTGCCCTTTCCTAAATTACGCTCCTCCTTTTTGCTTCGTGACTCAGTAGACTCAAGGCATATATATATCCCTGACAAACAAGAGCTTGAATATGCTATTACAGCACATTTCCCCAGCCAAGCGTCCTCCAGATGTTTTGGTCTACATGTCCCATCATCCCCAGATGGCATAGACAGTGGTCAGGAATGATGGGAATTGCAACCTGTAACATATGCAGCACAGCAGATTGGATAAGACAGCAGTACAGCGTTATCCCATCCCTTGGACTTGGACTTGTGGCACATTTGCCAAAAATATTGGCCGCCACTGTGTTACAAAACGCTTTCCTTAAAAAAAGAAGAAGATAAAAATCTTTTTTGGGGTGGGTGGGTGGGGTGGATTCTCATATTTTTCAGCAGTTTGAGAAATATTGGATGTAACTGTGCAGCTGGTCTCAAATTGCACTGAACAAAACTTCACACAGCTCAGGTCTTTTACGCTTCTCCTTTAAGTACATGGGTGGCCAGACAAAGAGAATGTATTACATAAGACATATATACATACAACCAGCTTTCAGGAAAACCCGCAACAGCAAATCTGAGATAAATTGATATTTTTTGAGATTAATGAACTGGGAAATTGAAGTTCGCATCACTACATCAAAAATGTATTAATGTTTCTTGTACATAAATTAATGAGAATGATCACGACAAAATTTAAACACCGTAAGGTTAAAACAGTCCAAATTATACTCCTGCCAAGGAGATAACTAGAACATAATGACAAAATTTAGCTTCTCCCTGTTTAACAAGCCCAGTCCTTTCCCTTGCTATACCATATGTGTGGCACAGCTACCACAGCGTCCACTATTAGGAAAGTGTGCCCTGATCACCTTTAAAATCCAGAGAAAATCCCTGTCACAGGTCTTTGCTGACACATGCATTAGGGTCTACTGGCCCATTCATGGACGAGGCACAGGGGGGCCACCAAATGTCTCTCCTACGTGCTCTGCCTAGCATTCTCCCAGTGCTGAAGCAGCAACAGTAGTGGCTACTAACCTCAATTCAGGGGCTGGTGCCAGTTCCCAGTGCCAGAACAAAGAGACTCAGATCTCTTTGCATCACTATTGGGTACCTTGATCCTGAGCTTTGTGTGGCGCATCACAGATTTACAAGGGATTGGGTGCTAAGCATTTTTTAAGAAACAAATTGAGCTAGCAAGTGGAAGATTTTAATCTCATGTCTTTTTTATAGTGCTTTGACAGATTCCAAAGCAGGTGTACTATACTTGACTTTGATCTCAGAAAGTCATTGACTTATTAAAGTCAGCATACTATTAGGATAAAGTACAATTAACAGAATGTCAAAATTGAGGCTTTCCACTTAGGCTTGAGTGCTTGGAAAAAGAGAAAAAGCTAAGGTTAGTCAGATTTTCATTTAGGGAACTTGAGAAGTGTCTGGTCCTTGATTGGTGAGTGAGCTGGCCTTGTCTGACATTACCAAAAGTGACCATGTTGTTTCTCAGCTGTCAACATAGGCAGTCTCCAGGGAGTCTGGGCCACTGTTTGCCATTAACAAAACGCTAAGAGAAATATCACACATGTGGGAGGCAGGATGCTTTGCACAAAAAAATGTCAGAATCCTTTTCATTTTAAAAGTGAAGTCTTTACAGAATGCTCTGGTAGGAAAGTGCTATTTTAAAAATAATTTAAAATGTTTGAGTGGGGAAAACAAAACCCCTTCCCTCATTGGATAGCCCTATATACTAGTAACAGATGACAAAAACAGTCTGGCAGCTAGTGCATGCAAACTATGTTGTAATATTAAATGTTGAAAATGTCCATCAGCAGTCCACCCAGATTTTAACACACACACACACACACACACACACACAGTGATCCAGAGATGATGATCTACATGCAGTAATCAACTTCTGTATGCATCACAGCTCATTTCCTTGTGCAATACTCTTGCATGCAGAGGATCTGTTTCACCTGTGGAAATGTTTCACACCACTAATCTAGCATACAACTTTGGCAAGAACATACATATCTGCCTGCAAAATGGCAGGAGCTGTATTCTCCCATGCCACAGTCCTCTGGATCACAGCCCATATATTATGTGAAATAGGTTTGGTAGATGTCCCTAAACGTTTTGTGGAAGTTGGTACTTCTGGGAAATATTTGTGCATGGTGGGATTTTTTTTCTTCTTCTTTGCAAGTTCTAATAATGCTTTTGCACATATTTAATAGTTCTTTTTCTCTTTCTTTCAGCTATGTCTGGGCTTGTAGTCCCGCCAATGTAAATTCATTTTTGTTTACCTACCGTAGCACCAAGCTTCAGAAGATGAGCTTTTTAGGGGACAAGTTTAGTACATAAGACATGCTGATGGAAACAGTATCTTCAAAATACAATCAGCAAAACATTGAAATGCTACAAAAAAAACTTTGTTTAAAGATTTTATTTAAACTACTAAGAATCAACATGCAAACAATCAACTTCTTCATGAACGATTCCATTTTATTAACTGAACTTCTCTCTTATTTTCACATTTCTTGATCCTGAAGAATAAGGAAAAAGCGACGCCTATTTTGTATAAAGTTTCTGATTACGTCTTGGCTATGTCTAGTACTTGCTATGTGTCGGGAAAAACTTTGTGGATGCACCATTTTGATTATCATGAAACACTGATGAAAAACGCCTCCAAAACATTTTTCTGTACTCATAACTAGATTCACAATGGTTGTGTATCTCTATAATGTGAAATATTTTTTTGTGGTGAAAAAAGGGGGCCAAGGAGGTATGAGCCATCAAAACTGGAAAAAAGGATGAATATATGATTTGGGAAAATTTTGGGAGCTAGGGAGGGTGGGAGGGTTTATCATTGCTTAACTTCATCTTAAGGAAATGGAACTTTGTAACTTATTGTAGTTAGAAATTGTAACTTTGATATTGAATTCTCTTGCCTTCAACAAGCACACTGACAGAGAAAAAAATGCTACTGTCTGTTGGTTAAAAAAATATACTTCCACTGCTAGAGCTTCCTGTTAAGCAAGTGTGATCTGCAACATTTTTTCAACTTTTGCTAGCACTGTATACTATTGCATTCTTAGGCTACTGTGAAGTCTATGTTTCTTGTACCAGAAAATTGTCCTTTTGACTTCTAGATCCTTCTTCCCGAATGTGTTTTGTATGTGGTTATAAAATTGTAGACTTTTGTGATTTTGCCAAAGTTGTAGCTAAATATTTATACACTTGTCTTGAATTTTTTTCAGATCCACTTAAATATTTAGATCAGCAAATTTTATTCCTTATAAAGCTAAGGAATAAAATAGTCATACATTACAACACTTTCTTTCACATAAACACTTGCAATCTACCAAGGGAATTTATTTTGTAACATATTGATTATAAATATTGTATTTATCTTTGAAATTTTGTATATTGCTTTTTATCATTTCCCCCCCTTGTATGTATGTTTTTCGTCATTTGACGTATTGTGATGCTGTGAAAAGCATTAAGCCAAGAACAGCTGCCTTCATGTGTTTCTGTTAAAATAAATTTGTGTTCATTCATTTCATTTGTATTTCAGAAAGTTGTTATTTGTTTGGACTTTCCATCCTTTTTGTTGTTTTGAGGGGAAAAAAACATTGTTTATTTTTATATTATTTTTAAGTTATCTGAACAAATGATTTTGAAATAAAGTTGTTTGTTGTATAGTTAAAACGGAATTGTGCCACATGGCTGTAATAAATACTAGTAGAATACGTGCATGTGATGCAGCCACAAGAAAAAGAAGATTCTCCTATTTTGTGTTAGCATTTTTGTTTTGTTTTTTTAAAATCCTCTGTTTTCTCTCATGCCTTATTTTCTTTTTCTATCTTTAAAAAAAAGATTGTAAAAAGTCATTTTAGCTGCCACCCCATGACTTTGCCACATAGCTGAACTGTGTTTACTGGGAGGGAGGGGGGAACCAGAGGCCTAAAAGCTTATAAAATAAAAATCCACTTCTGATGTTTTGCTTAAAAGTGTTTGCCACATTAACTACTTGGATGCCTTAAAAGTAGACTTCTGAAGAACTTTTTGTGCTGTTTTATCATGGGCCTACACCACAATTAATCGCTACTTCATCTGGAGGATTTATGGTGTAAAAAAAGCACAAACCTGGGGTACAACCTTCTAATTTACTGCACTCATCTATTGGGGTAATGCTTTACCAACCCCATGAAAATGGCTGGTTGTAGGACCACAGCAGTGTTTGGTTGATTGCATCCCTGGTGTACAACTGTGTCACTCCTTTGTGTGTCTGCTTTCTGCTGCACTCTGCATATTCTGTAACCCAGCACTGTTTAACAGAGAGAAAGGCTTGTATGCAATTCGGATCGTGCACAATTTTTATAAGTTGTTTTATTTACAGATTCCCCCCCCCCTTTTGGTAGCAAGACCTACAGCGTTGACTGTAATTTATAAACTGGAATGACCTCTTCAATAATATCGTGCCTGTTAGTGCCAATCCTTAGACAGCTGGTCCCCCGCTTTCTTTCTTTGCACTAAATGCTTTGTTAATGCAGCACTGCAAAAACATTTTTATTTTTTGCAAACTGCAGCAGAATTAAAGTTCTAAGCAAAAAGGAGGGACCATTTTTTAAATACGAAAAATGCACATTTTCATGAAACGTTTATAAAAGGTTTGAAAACTGAAACAATATATCACAAATTAGCCAATAAGGTTAGCTAAGTGGGAAAGCCTAAGAAGTCACTTTGAAACTGAATTGCCTCAGTTTTATTTTATATAAGTAAGGTTTTGATCTTAAAAAGGAAGGTCATCTTAAGAAAGTTTGCAAGTTTCTTCATAAACGCAATTTGTTTGTGTTTTAGATTAATTAGTCAATGCACTCATTGCTTCATTGTCTCCAAACGGAAAACTTCACTAAATGGTAGATTTTACTGTTAAAGACCCTACAATAAGATTGTTTTATCTGTACATTTTTCAGATATTTAACTGTATAAAAATGTTCATTTTACACAATATTTAATTAAAGTATTTCTTGTCTGTGAATTTCACTTCTGGTAATTTTTCAGGTCTGATTATTAAAATAGCCAAAAACACAAGCTACAAACACCTGGGACTGTTAATTTCATTCTGAAAGTGTTAAGAATGTAACCCAAGGCTTAACTAAGGGTTCATTTTTATGTTCACGTACAACACTAGATGTTTCATCATTTGAGCTTCTGTGAGCTGTTTCTAGTGAAAACTGCTGTGTTTGACCTGATGCCAGGTGAAGCAAAAATGCTGTTGTGTTCTATTTGTGATAAGTTTGTTACATGCCCCCCACACTACATCACACTGACAGCACAATCCTATGTCCTAAGCAACCCTAACCTGTCGAATTCAGCAGGGCTTACTTCCAAGTAAGTGAGGTTAGGACTGCAGCAGGCTGGGCGGGGGGGGGGCATCAGGCTGGGCAGGGCTGACCACCTCCGACGGCCGCATGACGTGGCTGTGGTCGTCAAGGACTTAAGCTCTGATGCGAGTGAGACTGCCTCACTCCGCGGCTTGCTCGCGGGGTTTGCCGCGTCGCAAGCCTCCTGTGCGCACATGCGTCGTGGGCATCATGATGCTTATGCAGGTGACTGGAATGTTTGTGCTCCAACTGAAAGTGCCCCTAGTACAACCATAAATAACAGGAAGTGTACAAAGATGTGTTCAGGTGGTGGGCATAAAGACTTATTTGTGCAAAAGCCACAATGGCATCAAGTAAAATTGCATTACTTTTTATGATGTACTTACCGTGTTTCTCCGAAAATAAGCCATAGTGATAGGCAGTTTAACCTTGTAGGTTAAACTGTACCATACTTCATAAAAAAAAAGACATCCCCTGAAAATAAGCCACTGTGTGGTTTTTTTGAGGATGGGCTGAAGAGATGTTTGAGGAGATATAACTAGGAAGACTCTACCATGAGTTCTGGTTATTTGTGATTGAATAACCAGAGTGGCCTACCTGGTGGATCTCTGATCATGGGCAAAACTTCGGGGAGAGGTATTTCTTTAAATAACTGGGTCTTAAGCCGTTTGTGTATGTGTGTTTGTGCACGCAGACACATGTATTTCTATATAAAACCAGCACCTGGAATTTGTCTTGGTAGCAAAGACACAACCACTTTTGATCTTTAAGGACCCACATTGTATTATCTCACCCAGCCACACTAGTCAACATCCTCATGGGTACATTTTGCACTAGCTGCAACCTCCAAACAAATCTAAAAGGCAGCCCCTAGTAGAATGTACTTATGCATATAAAGATCACCAAAGCAACTCCCTTCAGATGGGTAATGCTTTTTAAAACCCCCACACAAAATGTTTATGAGCAGCCTTTCTAACTCAGCAAATGAGAACCCACAGCAACTTACAATAAACTGAATTAAAGCATCAAACAGTAAAACAACTCCAACAATGTTTTAAAAACCACAAATGGTTGAGGCAGCAACAAAAACTGGTCCCATATCAAGTATGTTCAACAGACCCTGCACAAATCTTGCGGGGTGGGGTGGGGTGGGGAGAGAATTATATGATAGCAAAACATTTTACAAATGCTTATTTAAGTACACAAACACAAGAGTGGATTCGCATCCTGGAGAAAGGATTTCAGGTAGTTGCTAGGAAGGCCTCTGCCTGAAAGCCTTGAGAGTCGCTGCCAGCCCAAGTAAGCAATAACCCAGGAAGCTGGTCTGACTAGGCAGCTTCCTATGTTCAAAACTTTGGCTGGACATCTGTCAAATCACCATGTGAAGGTCAGCCAGCAGCATAATCTCTTGAGTTTTGCTGTATGTTAGCTCACTCATTCACAGGCTGCCAGTGTAAAATGCTCTCTTGTTCACCCACAGAACACAGAAAGTCAATGCTCTCAGTACCTAGGCATAGTGTAAAGTTTCTTTTTACCCCCCTCCCTCTCTCTCCTTCCTGAACCAAATACCTTTTCTGCACCTCCTTATCTCACACTTTAGCCACAATCAAACACTCCAGATCTCTGTTTCATTGCCAGTATGTGTTCTCCCTTTTCTCCTCCCCCTGCCCACTCTTCCCACTTAACTTCCCAGCCCTAAGCATTGCTTGCACAAGGAATACTTTGCTTCCCTCCTTTACTTTCTGCCAGCTGCACATTACTCCTGTCCTTAGGCCCCCTCTGTGAGGTGACTGGGAGCCAAACAAAGCTTACACTTCACACTCACAGAACCTGCAAGACAAAATTCTGTTGCTGCAGGCATCCCCACGAGCAGCTGGAATGCTGGTGAATGTTCATGATTCGGTATTTGCAGCAACTGAGCCAATGAATGAGTCCATAGGAAGCCTCACGGATGACAGGTAGGCCAACAATTTATATCTTTTTTAAAAAATAATTGGTACAGCTATATACACACCTAAAAGACTGTTGGTATCTTCAAACATTTCATTGAAAAGGGACAATTATCCTTATCATTGCTTATAATGCGTGAAACCACTTCAAATATCTTCAAATACAGAAACAGTCATTCATCGAGACATCAGCTAGTCAACTTTTGCTGTAATGTCGAAAGCTACATCAAGTCCAGACAGCAAGAACATGAAGTGGGACATTTTTTTAAAGGCTGCCACACAACTCAGTAAATATAGAATTGCCTTTCTGCCACTCCTTAAACACTTCTGAAATTAACATTAGGACTAATACTCAAATATACAGATTCTTCTTTCCTGGTTTCTTAATTAGGGTAGAGAGACTAGATGAGTCTATCATAGTGCAGAGCAACAAACTCATTATTCTTGAGAACATAAGAGTCCTCCTGGACCAGACCAAAGGCCTAGCTAGGTTAGCATCCTGTTTCTCACAGGAAAAAACCCCTAGCAGGACAATAAGGGCCTCTCTCTACTGTTGCTCCCCAGAAACTGCCTCTGATTCTTCACCCATCAGGGTTAGAACACATTGACAGCTTTATGCTCTATATGAGATGTCATTCCCAGATTCATGATGCTATGGTGGTAACTAGCACACATTTGCAGTTATATATATATAATTAGATATCGTGGTTTGCTCCATTTCTGATTAATGCTCTCTCGCACAGCATAGCACAGCTCATGGATTTGCATGTCAGACTAACTCAGGAAGTATTTCTCCCATTTTATGAAACACTACATATTGTGCTTGTTTCAGACTAAAGCTCTTGAATTCATATATATCATTGTCATCCTAATTAGCTTCTGTAAAAATCATCTCGATTTCTTAGACTATGCAGCAAAAATAACAATCACCAAACCCAAAAATAAACAGAGGTGATGTGAAGAGCCTCTTTATGCCCAGAACAAATGCATCCTTGTGTTCCCCTGTTGTTTTGTTCTTGTTTCCAGGATTGGAAGCAACTTCTGAATTCCCTATGAAATTTGGGGCAGCTCATACCACACCCATGTGTGCCTTACAGAAGGGAGGAGCTACCGTACTTTCAGCTCCTCCACATGGTGTAGTGGTTAAGAGCAGAGGACTCATAATCTGGTGAACCAGGTTCGCTTCCCCGCTCCTCCACATGCAGCTGCTGGGTGACCTTGGGCTAGTTACACTTCTCTGAAATCTCTCATCCCCACTCACCTCACAGAGTTTGTTGTGGGGGAGGAAGGGAAAGGGGATTGCTAGCCACTTTGAGACTCCTAAGGGGACTGAAAGGCGGGATATCAAGTCCAAATACCTCCTCCTCTTCTTCCAGAAAAGCATGAAAGTGTGGCTACTTAAATACCAACGTTATCATCAGGTGCATTCCAAAGACTATTGGAAAGACTCAAGGCTGCAAAGTTTCAATACTATTCTGTAGGACTCTCAGATGTTGAAACAAGAAGAAAATAGATGTACTGCTAATATTCACCACAGAGAAAATGCAAACATAAGAAAAAATATTCATTTATAGAACTACCGGTATTTATAAATGACAAGACATAGGCTGATAGATCACCTATAACACACAAAGGGGTTAATACTTCCACCAGTTACACTAGTACCTGTGTCCTGGGAAAATGATGAATGAATTACCACCACCACCCCCAGTATGTGTAACACAGTAATAGCTCTGGTATGGGGGTGGGGTGGGGGGAGTGTAAAGTCAATTTAGAAGGACTTTTAAGGATTTTTTATCTTTATATTTCTAATCAAAACTAAGGAATGGAGACACTAAAAATATATGCCAATTACTGTAGAGCAGCCTTTTAAAGTCTTTCAAGCTTTTAAAGATTATTCAAAGCACTTGAAATGGACTTCAATCTAATGCCTCATTTCATTGCATTAAACAGCCTAGTTAATAAAGAATCAATATATTCAAAGGGCAAGGTTATCTTTTGTCTATAAGGGGTGGTGTCATTCTGAACCTTTTATAGTTCAAATGCTGAAAAAGACCTCATGAAATCCATACTCATCAAGTGGGTCAACTAGAGCAATAAAGAGGCCCCTGAAAGAATGGCTGCCCTCCTTTAAAACAACTATAAGTCTTATCTACCTCACATAGTGCTCCCAAATAATCAGCCAGAAAATGTCAATTTCTCATCAAGACAAGAGGCCCCAATGATATTTTTTTTCTAGAGAATACATACAATTAAGAGAATGCAGAAAGAAGGCACCATCGGTGATTTGTAGCTTATTATGTCACCAGCAAGCTGTGATCTAGCTCTAAGCAGATAATAAGGGTTGTTGATAACTAAAGTGTCAATATGCCAAAGAACGATTTTTGAATGTGAGCCCTTGTGCCTTTGCTCCCTCCTCTCGCTGATCACAGGCTTGATAACAGTACATCTGCCAACTGACACCACTTGTTGCACCTCACAATTAATGCAATGAATAAATAGCACAAAAGAGTTGAGATTCTTTGAGACAATTCCCTGTTTTACCCTTCAAGGATTTCTTTTATGTATGAATAAGGTTGCTTTTAATGAAATTTAAACTCATCAGAGGAAATCAAAAACCTCAAATCAGATTACAAATTGATTTTTCCTTTCCCCCCTTTTTGGTCACTATGTCATTAGGCAATGTTTGAACCGCTATTGGTTTCTCAGAGGGCGGAAAACACACACACAAAGTCAGAATACCAAAGTCTTCAAACAGTCACAAGTATATTAAAAGACACAGAGACTACTGCATAAGCGAGAGAAGGATGCAAAAAGTTTGCACATATAGTTTTTATTACTAGGATTCTAGCGCAATGCATATTTCAAATTATTCGTTTGTGTACTTAAACAATGCAGCTGTTTTCACACTGCCTTTGATATTAACTTCACATTCCCTGGCTCTTAAAATGTGCAAGAAATTCTATTTCTGTAATTCCATCTCCTCAGAGCTACTTCCTAACACATGTTCAAGCACTTCTGCCTAATTCTTCATTACTAAGTTGTTACTTAGTTTCTGACATCGAACAGACACTGCGAGGCATCTGGTAGATCTAGTACAGGTTTATGTGCCCAGACCTACTCTGCATACAAATCTCTGGAAATTGGGGGGGGGGGGATTACACTTTTTTGCCATTGGTTATGACTGCCAGAATCCCCACTCAGCCACAGAATTACCTTGCACTTCATAGAGGGGAGGGATGTTAAGCCTATTGCTGCAACATGAAGCCAAACCTTTAAAACTAAACGCCGTGCTCGCATCCTGTGGGTGAGTTTGTATGCTCACAGCCTCAGTCACTTTTTCTCATGTAAACGCATGAGAGTCAGTTCTGTCCCTGTGATACATAAAGGTAAACATCTGCAAGCATTTCTAATAGTGAAATGCCTACATGCACACACATTCCCAAGTGTCACAGTAAGAGAACTTCTCTGTTGACTTGGAACTTCTGGGGTTATTCTACAGCAAACAGTATAAGGAATCATGGCCTATATGAGATATAGCTCCCATTGCTCAAAGCGCAGAAGTTGCGGAAGGACAGAGCTCATTTAATATGCTCAGGTTTGCCTCCCCACAATGTTCCCCAGGATGTATTTACACATCACACATAAGCTGGGATTCTCATGGCAATTTCTGAGAATGTGGCAGCCTATTTCTCAGTTGCTACAGTTTCAGGAACCAAATTGCTGGTACATGATAGCTGTGTGTCTTCAAACGAGATACTCTCTTGAGGGGCACCACATGGAAACATGAGCTAGCCCTAAATGATTTCTGTTTTTGTTTTTTTCAAAAAATGTGCATTCATAAAAAAAAAAAGAAAACCCACGTAGTGGTGATTTAGAAGAAGCCAGTGCAAAGCAAAATGAGTATATACAAGTATCTAAATGACAATATGTATGTTTTGAGAAATTTGGAAAACAGGAAAGGGCAGCCACAAAAAAAACCCTGCATTCCCTGCTTCTGTTTTGTGGGCGGCACAACTCTTGATAGAGATATGCAAATAGTACACTGGGATCGGTTTCACTCTCAGCTAACAATGCACAAGTGTTTCTGTTTCTTCCAAACAGAACCTCATGTGATAATAGGAATTACTCTTTTTGGTAGGGGAAAGCGGCACAATGATGAGCATGATTTATTTTTAAAAACTTTTTTTGTAACGTATCAAGAGGGTTTGTTGTTTTAATTTTTCACTAAAAATAAAATGCAAATATTGCAGCAGTGGGCCACAATTCCACAGAAAAAGGAAAATTACGAAAAGAATGTGTCATGTCTTGAAATAAGAATGCATCCCTACTCAAACCTATGCTGGTCAAATGTATCTCTGTTGTTAGATGGTTCTTTGTAAGACAAGAGGTTTTTAATTAAGGAGGTTAAATTCCCCCAAAGCCAAGTCTAGTTGTATAGAGGAAAGTCTGCCGCAAACCATCAAGTTCCCACTTTGGCAGAAAGAAGCTAACAACAATCGCAGACAAGGGAGAGGATTGAGTTTGGGAGGCCTTGCTAGCAGGCTTTCTGATTTGCACCTGAAGGAGCCAGAGTAAGAATTACCACTAGCCTTAAATGAGGGAGTGTTCTGCAGCACCTGCTTATTTCCAATTGGTTTCACCATGTGTCTAGGACTCTTAATGGTATGCATGGATCTGAGCTATAACTTAGACCACGTCTGGAGGATCTCATGTTGCTTACCTCTGGCTTAGAGACGTACTGTAATAGCTCATCATTGTATCTGAGCTATAACTCTAGCATATCCAGGATCGAGATCCAATTACCAGATAACTACTTAGAGGAGGAGAGTTGCTTACCTCTGGCTTAGAAACATAGTAGCTGATCATATATTGTGCCATTAAATTCAGAATGCTGAATTTTTTTTTCTCATGTAGACACAGACCTTCTAGCTTGTTAAGAAGTTCCCAGAAAATGAAGAGGCATTTCAAAATAAGGAAAATAATGTCAGGGTATTGTGCGATCTCTTGCAGCGGGTTTTCTAGCTTGTTATGAAAAGTCCATGAAACGAAACACAGGCAGTTCAGAAAGTGAGCATACAGAATATAAAATGAAAAGGAAAAGCAGAAAACAATACAAGTCACTAATGAGGAGCTATCAATTTATACTGAAATAAAGCAATTTCTAAAATATCAATGAGATACACACAAAAATAATCTTATCTCAAAGGACTAATAAGTAAGTGATCAAAAAGGAGTTGCAGCTTAATTAACAGGAGCAAAACATTAAACATTGTAAACTACAGGGCAATAAATCAAATATAGAATTAACTAATATGAGGAATTCAAAACACCAGGATGAATTAAGGTTTACTAAAACTCACAAGGACAGTAACTTTGAAGCCAATTTGTTAATGAGCAAAATGACTAGATCTACAGCGAGATAGGTTCTGGAGGGAGTGGTTTGTTATACACAAAGATGCCATTGTTTCACACTGCCAGTTATAAATACCTAAAATCAGAAAAAGTGAGGAAGAGTTAAGGACCCTCATGACATAAAATTTGTAAGGAGCAGGAGGTTGTCTCCCTCAGTGATCTTCCCAACAAATCTTGGGAAGTGTGATCTGAATAGTTTGCATTTCCCCCCTTTAAAAGTCAGCATGGAAAGGCTCAGGTGGCATTAGTGGCTAGGAGGGCCTTTTCTGTGTTGGACAGAGATGACTTGGCCATGGGACTCCATGCTCTGGTAACTTCCAGATTGGATTATTGTATATGGGGCTGCTCCTTTTTTTGTGATATCAATATATTTTAGTTACAGATTTCTTAAGTTTACAAAAATACGTGCATTGTCTCTTTTTTCAAGTTGTGTTTTCTACAGATCAGTTTCGTTAATTGTGAGACATTAGTGTTGCATGCAGTATTAGGCTGGGAAGAAAAGAGAGGGAATGGTGAGTGGGGTGGGGTGGTAATGCTTCTCTTCTTCTACTTAGTGTATGTGTGGGGTTTTGTTTCGGCGTCACTTGTATGGACTCTCTTACTATTCGCCTGTTGTATTTCCTTGGTAGTGAGAGTGATCTCTCTCTAGGTATACCCATTGTTTTGACTCATCTTCTAGAATGTATGGGATTATGTGGCGCACTTGGTTGGCGATGTAGTAGTTCTATGTTGGAGATTCCCCACCCTCCTCTTGAGGAGGGGAGGTTTGGGTATTTGGGGTTTATTCTTGGTTTTTTAGCATGAGAAAATAAACAAGTGTAATTTTTTTTCGGCCATTTGCGGAGTTGGGTTGGGTTGGGGAATATGTAGGTTAATTTTGATTCAAGCATTCTATTTCTAGCACGGCTCCTGCAACCAAAGATTCAGTCCATGCTATGGAATTTGCACATGGCTGTCTTCATGTTTAAATTCCTTTGTGGGTCCGCTGAAATATGAACTAACATGCCGGGGTCCGGCCACACTTTTCTGGAAACCATAAGCACTGCTAGTGGGAAGACCTGAGATCTGGCACACCAATTTGAGAAGGGACCCAACCATATTTAAAACCACCGTGAAGCTTCCCGTTGTGTCGATCCCATTTCGCTAACAGAGCATTTAAAATGGAACCTCAATTGTGTCAAATCTTAAGTAGAATTACGAGCGTAAACATTCCTAGTCTGCGCTTCTGCTCTTTTCCTTCCTCCTCGCTGTAAAATACAATATCAAATTCTCTTTGACAACTATTTTTTTGTTTCTGCCAACCTGGAGTTTTCGTGGGCTGTAGCATATGTCATGTATAGTTAATACGAATGGGAGACTGTTAAAAGGCTGCAAGTTCTCAGGTGTATGGGAACCTTTCAAAAAGTCCACATCTTTATCAAAGCATAAAAAAGGAATAAACATTGTTTTTCATGTGGAAATTACTCACACGGCTTTTAGTTTTCAGCTATAAACTAATATTTACTGGCTGAAGTCAGCTGAAATACAGCTGTGGACCCTCTACCTAATACAGATACCCTCCTCCCGCCTTTCAAGATCTGGACCCTTCCTAATTTAGACTTTACCATTCTCCTCATCCATTTTGCCCAGAGAAGAGAAACTAGTTTGACACTCTGAAAGCACAGATAGGGAGCTGCAGTTTAAAAGACAATATCCTGGAGATGCTTCTTTATAATGCTACATAAAGATGTAAAAGAAGAAAGGGAACTATCTATCTTCTGATAACTGGCAAAGCTTACAAACCCATAATTGCTTACAGTCTAATTAACCTCAATTGGTATGACTCAGCAAAGACACTATGTTACTTTTTGCAAAGAAGTCTAATTTTAATAAAGACATCTGGCATTTTCTAGCTTAGATGCTTTAAGAATCCTGTTTGAACTCTAAACCACAATTTGACAGCAGCTGAGTCCCTAGCACAATTAATATTGGCAGTCTTCTGAGGAACACTTCCAATGCTTCTTTATCATGCACTCAGATAAATATCTATGTCTGTAAACACATGCAATACATTACTTAAGAAGGGTCACACAATCTCTGTTGCAGTGATCTGTGTCCTAAAATGCATGCAAAACACCATCTATTGTTACTATTGTTGTTGCTATTATTATTAATTTTTTGAATCACCATCCACATCTATGTCGAAGGTGATTTATGAACATATCTTTAAAAGCCGCTAAAAACATTACTACAATCGAAACATTACAAGAACAACTGAGTATAGGTTTAAAAGCAGCGCAAAGTCAACACCAACATCAGAAACCTTTCCATCTAGCTGGAAAAACTACTTAAGAAACGTCACCCTGTCTCTGCCCCGCTGCAGTTGTAGTGGATGATGCCTACAAAAATGACTGGCTGAGCTAGTCTAGGGTGGGGTGGGGCTTGCACTGGAAGAGAAGGAACTAAGACAGTGGGGAGGGCTCCAAGAATATCCCAGGGTGCTTAAGGTGTGGTTCACTGCTGCTGGAGATTGATGAAGAAAAAGCCAAGAAAAAAGCAGGGTGGTGGTGGAAACTCATATGTGAACTAAGTACTGGAGGTGCTGCACACAATTCAAAGGCAGATTTTGGGACGCACAACTGGCTTGGTTGCACTGGGTGCATAGCTTCGGGGGTGCCACAATTATTATTTAGAATGGAGCACAAGAGGCAGAGGGGCACCAAATTTTGGCGTCACACAGGGCACTGCTGAAATTTGAGAGCCCAAGGTCCGCCACTGCACTATTGACTGGAAATGGTCATGCAAGGCAGGATTGGAGAGCTGTGAGTCAAGGAGCCAAACTAGACCTACTATTTAGACTAGCCTTCTTCCCCTAATTTGGGACCCTCCAGATGTTTTTTACTCCCATATTCTCCTGTTGTTGTTTGGGTCAGAAAGAGTTGTACAGTCATACCTCGGTTTAAGTATGCCTCGGTTTGAGTATTTTCAGTTTAAGTACTCCGCGGACCCGTCTGGAACGGATTAATCCATTTTCCATTACTTTCAATGGGAAAGTTCACTTCAGGTTAAGTACGCTTCAGGTTAAGTACAGACTTCCAGAACCAATTACACTCATACTTCGGGTTAAGTACGCTTCAGGTTGAGTAGTCTGCAGACCTATCTGGAGCAGATTAATCCACTTTCCATTACTTTCAATGGGAAAGTACACTTCAGGTTAAGTACAGACTTCCGGAACCAATTGTGTTTGTAAACCGAGGTACCACTGTATTCTAAAACACCCAGAGGTCAACAACAACAGGACTGTAGTCATCTGAGAACAACAGGGATTCTTTCAGTTATGGATTTCTACTGTCCCTGCAGCAATGGAGTCCAGAAGGGCCAAAAAGCTAGTGGAAGTCAATTTGCACGTACTTGGAACTAACCCGGCAATTCCTCAGCTGAAGGCTTCTAGTCATATATTCTTCACTGCTTTACATTCCATTGGCAAAAATCTAAAAAGACAATCAACCAAATCTCGGTCTTGGCTGTGAAATACACAGATGTAGAACATTATGTACCTCTTAAATATTAAATTTTTTGGGGGGGAGGGGAATCCCAACAATAGAAGCTCAAGAATTCAGAGAAAAATCTACTCCGGTGTAGTCACTGTGGAATCCTGTGTGTGCCAAGAGGGTAATTCCAGAACTTCCATGCTGGGTTTTCTCTTTCTTGATCAGCTGCCATTTGCTATCATGTACTGATTCTGACACTGTATTTACAAGCATGAGAGCCGCCACTTGTTTATTGCCAAACTGAAGACCTTTGGTGCTTTCCTGGCTGGGGTGTGTACTGGATTCTTAAGAGAGAACAGACATCCTGCTTCAGCTCCTGTTTAGAACACTGATTCCTCAGCCAGTTACAGCCAATTTCCAAACTTTCCCAGAAAGGTTGCTGCTGTTGACTTTCTGGATTCCTGCCAATCCCAATGTTGACTTGGATGCCGTATAGAAACTGCACTTGTAGTTTGACTTGATGATTAAAGACTGAAAAGGGAAATTGTATCTTTCTGTAGCTTCTGAGATCACGAGGAAACTCCAAAATCCACAGTTGGAAAATACTTTTATTGGGACCAACCAAAATGGCACATAATGTTCACAAATGTTTGAGTTCTCCAGAACTTTTCATCAAGCAAGATGTTACACAAAGTAGGGAGCAAGGGATTTTTTGCATGGATAAAAATCCAGTGTTCTGAGAATTCACAAATGTCAGAACTGGGGTATAGTGACTACTGGAGGCTTGAAGTGTCAGATAACAGAGACACAAGTATAAAGTTCAACGAACTGTATTTACTCTCTCTATATATAAAACACACACAGAGTGATACCTCGGTTTACGAGTGTCTCGGAAGCTGAATGTTTCGGTTTTCGAATGCTGAAAACCCGGAAGTAATTGCTTCCGTTTTCGAACGCACCTTGGAAGTCGAACAGCTTCCGCTGCGTTTTTCTCGATTTTTCCAATTGAGCTTGCAGCCAGCCCTTTGCATCTCGGTTTTCGAACGTTTCGGAAGTCCAACAGTCTTCCGGAATGGATTACGTTCGAGAACTGATGTATCACTGTATATAACAATTGCTACATGTAATTTTGTATAGGCCCAGTCAATTCTCTCTTCCCACTTATGGTATGTCCTCTAAGACTGTGTGTCCCAGCAAGCAATGCTTCCCAAGCCCTATTGATTACAGGCAACACTGTATTTCAGTGCTGCTTCAGATGCACGTGAAGAAGATGGTCCCAGGATGATGGCTCAATACATATATAGTTAGCCTGTCTCACCTTTTAATAAACACTGCAACTCTAACACTGCCTTCTTTGCAGTACTAAGAAATTCCTGGGATAAGAAAATAAACAAAACCTAGTCACTGATGAGAAGGTTAGGACTTTTCTTGAAGGTTATTTCACCCCGTGACATAGTGATTCAGGACAGTATGATCTCTAGGGTCAGCTTTCTGCATCTGTCCAAATTCTATATGCAATTTAGCACATATTATAGTACTAGTCGGGGTGAATCAGGAGTAATTTGCTTAGCAATAGCTTTACTCACGGAATTTCTTATTTTAAAAATGCTGCAATGCTCACATTGTCATAAAACACGGTTCCTTAAATTATATACACTTTTATAACAGAACTCATCTTATTTAACTAATCAATATATATCGATATGAGCACGCCATGAAATCAGCTGTCAAATTTCTAAGAAAATATCAGACTAAGGTAATTTTCTGTGCACGTTTGATATGAAAGGGTGATATCCCTGTAACAGCTTTATCTAACAAGAATCAATATTTAACATTATGTAATGTTCATACCAGTTTGCAGCAGCTGCCAAAGCAAGGGCAAGTCCCAAGTAATTTATAAATGAAAGGTCGCCACTTAAATTGGGGTGGGGTGGGGATGGGAATAAAGGGAATATTTGGAATCAAGCTTTTTATCTGGGCCGAACTTTTCTTCTCTATTCTGAAACAGTGCACGATATAAGGAAACAATTTGTTTTGTTTACATTGCAAATTCTCAACACTAAATTCAAACTTCAAAGGATAAGATAGGAAAAATAGGAAACACCTTTCAGAGTTGGCAAGTACGTTTCATCCAGGTTAAAATTTTACACTTTTACTTTCCCTGTCAACTTTTCTTTTACCCTAATAAAAATACTGCCATGCACCTATTCAGATCGAGATAGAAGCGTTGCTGTTGTTTTTTTATTGCTAAACTTTAATGGCTATTATGCTCCATATTTTTAATGTGGAGATTAAATATTTATCAGTTACCCATCAAGCCATGGCTCCTAAGCAGGGTTTTCAAAAGCTACATGTAACATGCTATGTAGCCAAGCCTCACTTAAAGTCAGTCCAAGGTCAAAAGGTCAAATAATCAAAGTACAAAGGCGTCTACTGGGTACATCTGTTGTCATTCTTATTAGGAAGTCCATTCCTCACGGTGGTACTTCCCTTTTCAAAGAAAACCTGAGCTTAGTGATGTTAAATTCTCAAGAATAGTCTTTTGGAGAATATTCTCGATTAATGAGAATATTAGAGAATTTTCATTTAAAATAGAATATTCATTTTAATGCATTGAAAATGATATAATTTTAATGTATTGAAAATGATATAATTATTTAATATATATGCTTGTTCATGGGTGAGCTTGTTCAGATGGCAACCAAAAACTAAATAAAAATATAGAAACATCAACTGCTTAAATCAAGGCCACCTCACATGCTGTTACACATAATTGTATAGACCTAGGTACTTTAAATGTATAAAGGATTAAAGCTACTTTTATAGTTGCTGATATTTGTCTGGCCAGGAACGATCCCTCTTTTATTGTTTATTCCTTACTTCTACCCACATTGCTACTGTTTACTACTGGAACATTTCAATTGGGAGAAGCATTGCAGCTTTGAAAAAGAATGCCAGTATTTAATTAAATCCTACCCTTGGTTTGAGTGCACCATAATGATGCTAACTAGCTTCCAAGCTTTGCATAGCTGCAACAAAACTGGCAAGAATTTGTGCAGCCACGTCCTTCATTATATCACAGGTTGAATGCCAGGGCCACCCATGAAGATGGTAGAGAGTAGAGTCAGGAATGCATTCATGTGGCATACGGGCAATGAGAGATAGATGAAAGCAAGCCATGTGCATCCTCATTTTGCCAAATTGGAAGTGGAGGGAAGTAGAAAGCACAGGTGCCCTGATGCGAGTGGATGGCGCTGGAACTTGTTGATCTTTCCCTATAAAAATGGGTAGCCATTCTAAAAGCAAAATGGATGCAAGAGGATTAGAGACTCTTGTCACAGTTTTCTTCCCCCTATATCCCAGCAGTGGCTCCAGCACCAAATGGACCCCTGCCTCTCTTCATCCACCATCAAAAGGCAGAAATAATAACAAAAAAGGAAGATGATAGCATTGTTTGCACACTAGATGAGAAATGCACAGAAGCAGTCCTCTCCTCTCACTTAAAGTCCCTAAAAGCAGAGTCTCTCCCTCTTGTTGCTAGTAAACAAGATGGGGAAATGTGGGCCAGTATTCAGAACAGCTGCTACGTTTGTATGCTATGTGATAGAATAAGATAATGGCTACGTGCCTGTTGCAGGTGTAGCCAATGTGCTGCCTTCAAGATTGGATGGCTTTAAAAGAGGATTAGACAAATTCATGGAGTATAAGGCTACTGGCCCTGATGGATATGAATACAGTGGTACCTCTAGTTATGAACTTAATTCATTCCGGAAGTCGGTTCTTAATCTGAAACTGTTCTTAACCAGAGGCGTCCTTTCGCTAATGGGGCCTCTTGCTACCGCTCCGCCGCAAGCACACGATTTCTGTTCTTGTCCTGGGGGAAAGTTCTCAACTTGAGGTAACTCTTCCAGGTTAGCAGAGTTTGTAACCTGAGGTACCACTGTATCAGTTGCTGGAAAATGCAGTAGGAGGGAGTGCTGTTGTGCTCAGCTCCTACACCCTGAAGCAAAAGAACAAGCTTGCTCCATCTTCCATGTGACAGCCCTTCAAATATTTGAAGATGGCTACCATATCAGAGTAGTCTGATCCACCCACATGTTGGGGGACTGCTGGGAATTTCCTATTTTCCTATATTATATTATTGTGAGCTGCTCTGAGATCTTTTGATGAAGGACGATACATAAATCAAATCAAATCAAATCAAAATCACCTCTCCGCCTGTCTCCAGGCTAAACATACCCAACTCCCTCAACTATTCCTCATAAGGCTTGGCTTCCAAACCCTGTAACATCTTGGTCAACCTCCTCTCAACACATTCCTGCTTGTCAATATCCTTCTTAAATTGTTGTGCCCAGAACCGGACACAGTATTCCAGGTGGGGTCTGACCAAGGCAGTATAGAATGGTACTGTTACTTTGTCCTGTGATCAGGGTACAGAACTTTACTTCTGTCAATGCAGCCTAGCATTGCATTAAGCATTTCTTGGATTGCTGCCTCTTACTGTGGACTCATGTTAAGCTTGTGGTTTACCAATACCCTTATATCACATATACTGGAGTCAAGCCAGGTGTTCTCCAATGCATAACAACTCACATCATCCTTATTAGCCATGCTGGCTGGGATTGATAGGAATTGCAGTGCAGCAACATTTGGAGGGCAAATATTGGAGGTCAAACATTGAAAGAAGAATCATGTGGCTTAATGTTGCCTCGGCCCAATGATCTATTGGTGGTTGGTTTTCTTCTCTACCCCAAAATACCTCCCCCCCCCCCCAGGTAAATGAGGAAGTCTTTTAGCTCAGCCATTCCATTGTTCACATATAAAGAATTTTTCTTTAAAGGTAAGAGAGGTAGCACGATAGATAGGAAAGCAGATAGGAAAGAGAAAAAACTCCCGTTTCTCATCATGATTTGTAGCTCTTCATTAAGGTAGCCAAAGAAGTAGCTGGAACTCTACTTCATAGAGGAGACAAAGATTATGGATTTTTCATTAAAATCAAAAAGCACTGTGAGCTGATAATGAAAATAGCTAAATATTTAACACTCATGGATATAAAAATGACCCGAAGGGGCGGTGGCGGCCTTCTGCAAGGGCAGGCAGCCCTAAACAGCAGGGAGAAGACACTAGGTTACTAAGTTACAGAAAAACAAAGAATTTTCTCCTTTAATTTGTTTACATATTCATTTATTAAATTTATACCCCACCCTTCTTCTCTAAGTCTTCAGGTTTCTGCCTAAAAGCCTTTATGCAGTGTGGGCACCTAACCCAGCAGAGGCTGCTACTACTACCTCACATCAGATATATTGGCACATTGTGGGAGTAGAATGCTAGCAATGCAAAAAGGGACACACCTTTTCCTACACAGTTGGGTTATATCAGACGGATGAAACAAGATGGGTTGTGTAGTAAACACATACATACAGGTTCATACCATATATGACTAAACACATTAACAGAGTGGTCAGCTGTCCAAGCTGGAATCAGTCACAGGTCAGCACAAAAGATGCAAGGCTCCATTATTCAAGAAAAACGGCATACAACTCAGCAACACTAACCAGCAGGTAGCTGCCTTCCACCCTTTCTAAGACTCCCCCTCTCCTGGATGTTTCCCAAGCAGTCTCAAACTGCATCTGCACATCTCTTGCATCTGGTTCTGCTCTCTTCAATGTTCTGCATGTTTTTGGGAGACTGGGGGGGGGGGCGAAACTTGTTGCAGCAGGAGGGGGAGATTCCCCAGATACTTCAGCAGCCAATTGACACCCCCTTCCACTTCAGCCTTGGAGTCTGAACTGCCCCCCTCACCTGCTCTTCTTGCTCACTAAACCCTGTTGCCCTTTCAGAACACCATCCTGGTCTGGTGAGAGCCTGAATAGGAACTGCGTAGCTGGACTCCATATATGATGGGTTTGAATTTGACTTTCTTCAGTACTGCTTTATACTGGATTGTTTAATTTGATGTTTTAATGTGTTTTGAACAGCTTTGAGATTTCCCCCCCTTAAAACTACAAAGCAGTATAGAAATGAAATGAATAATAAACATCATCATAATTTAAATGAATGAATGCCTTCTCTTCCAGGAACTATAGGCTAGCCACAGGTTGGGATATAAATGGATAAATTTTATAAATAAATATATGAATAAATAATATAGGCCTAGTGGCACAGCCCATGCTATTGCAAGAAGAGGAAGAGGAAGAAGAAGAAGAGAGGGAGGAGGAGGAGGAGTTTGGATTTGATACCCCACTTTATCACTACCCAAAGGAGTCTCAAAGTGGCTAACAATCTCCTTTTTCCTTCCTCCCCCACAACAAACACTCTGTGAGGTGAGTGGGGCTGAGAGACTTCAGAGAAGTGTGACTAGCCCAAGGTCACCCAGCAGCTGCATGTGGAGGATCGGAGACACGAACCCGGTTCCCCAGATTACGAGTCTACCGCTCTTAACCACTACACCACACTGGCTCGAACAGAAGGTTCGAAGTTCAATCCTCATCACGTTCAGCTAAAAGATCTTAGTTGGCAGGGCTAGGAAATACAATGCAGAGCTGAATAAAATTGATCCAGGCTGCTTGACTTAGCCTAAAGCAGCCTTATAGATTCACATGTGTATGCGTAACATTGAAAAGAGAATGAAAATTGCCAAGTCTTTTGGCTCAATTAGTAATAAAAACTGTTCCCTTAGATTTTTGCCAGAGATGCCAACTTTATCACACAAGTCTCATTAATACTAGATTTTATTTTATATATTTTAAGCATTTTATATATTTTAAGCATTTAGTGTGAACGTGGAAACACATAGCTCCATTGAAGGTTTCAGAAAGTTTTCACTAAAACCAACAAAATGGATCCCTAAATATTTAACTTATTTTAACCTCATGGGGTTTTTTTGGGGGGGCACCGGGTGGGGGGTAGGAATTGACTCATGAGTTCTGAACATTTAGGCCTGGAAACCCTGATTTCCCAAGGGAATAATATGTAGCCAGTAGAAATAATACCCTGGTATAGAGAGCAGCTGTTGCTGTGCAACCTTAATGGGAGCTGCATGGGAAATGTCATTGCCTAGGAAGAAACCTCAGGCAGGAGAATGGGATGATCTTCAACCACATCTTCTGAACTGCATCTCTCATAATGAACGATGATTTCTTGATGCATTTCATCTTCCTGGTTCATGGGGGAAAGAGGAAGAAGCCACAACACATCATGGAAAATGTAGTTCTCCAATAGGGAAATCCAATCCTTCTCTTTGGCATTTTCTCTTTTTACAGGTCTACAGGGCCCTCGATGCCATATATATTTTCCATAAGTTCTGAGCTAGCAGAGCAGCTCCACAACTGCTGCAGCTGCCTGGTGCATCATTATCTTGTTCAGAAATGCCTCATCCACCTTCTGTTATATGTGGTAGGCAAGCCTGAGGGAAGTAAGGGGGACTTGTTTTCCAAATGACCGTATGAAAAACAAAGCAACCAAATTTAACATTGCCTAGTAAAACAGAACCTATCTCATACATTTGGGCATGAATGAATTCAACTTACCTCTAAAGAGATAAATGGCAATTTGGTAAAGTGCTTAGAAAAACAAAGGTTGCCTCAATGGTCCATTTAAAAAAAATCCAGAATCCATATTAGAACAATACCTTTACTAGACCCAGCTTTATCAAGGAAGGAGAAAAACTTGGGTTTCTCAAATATGGGAGAGCAACCACTGTTTCCCACAGCATCTGTAAGTGCAGCCTGAAACCAAAATAGCACCCAGAGAGCCTCATTGGGAGGTTTACTATCTCCTCCCACATTCCATCTTGTGACTCGTCTGTTGAAGACTTCTGGATAATGGTATGCCCTAGTCCAGGCATCCCCGAACTGTGGCCCTCCAGATGTTTTGGCCTACAACTCCCATGATCCCTAGCTAACAGGACCAGTGGTCAGGGATGATGGGAATTGTAGTCCAAAACATCTGGAGGGTCGAAGTTTAGGGATGCCTGCCCTAGTATGTTTCCAAACAGAGTTGTTTAGCCACACAAATATTGTATGTGAGTGATGCTGATGAAGCATGCAAATGAAGCATTCCATTATTTCTGGGGAAACTGGTCTTCTAGCTGTGGCCTGCCTAGATCAGGTCAAGTTCATCAAGCCCAGCTTTTGGTTTCCACAGAAAATAGCCAATTGCTTGCAGAAGACCACAAGCAAAGAGAAATGCAGCCTGGGTGTTTTGGCTAAGGTGTAGGGCAGGTAAAGACATGGAGGGTCTGCATAGATCTCACAGCACAGCCATGCTTTTCATCTTCATTTCAAGGATGGACCTGACATGCCATAAAGGGTCTGGAAGGAAGCTTCCTAGAGAAGCAAAAGCCAGACTGGAATTGATGAGTGACAAACAGCAGAAGGATAGAGATATGTACAGAGTATACTATATGTTTTATAACTTTGCTAGCTAAAACCCACTCGCTTTGTAAGCAAGCAGGAGACTGAAGGTTCAGCTTTGATTAGAGTCATTCTTCCCTGCCCATTTACTGCCAGCAGCACATCAATGCACAGTCTAGTCTTTGGGATCACAGTCCACTTTATCAAATGCATCTAAAGAAGTGGGCACTAGCACACTAAAACAATAAAAAAAATGTGTCAAGTCTTTAAGCCACCATGAGATCCTTTCTTGTCTTATACTGAGTCATTCTCTGTGATGGGATGGAAAACTTGTGGCCTGCCGAATGTTGTTGGACTAGAACTCCCCATGATCCTTTTGAACATAAGCCAACATAAGTCCATCCACCTTTGGAGGGTCACACATTTCCCACTGCTGCACTATAACACTGAGCAAAATCACAGCAGAAGGAACTACGTATTAGAAGTGAAAGAAGGCTGTCACCCTGCTCCTAGGAATCACACGAAACGGAAGGATGTACTAGCTAATGGATGCTCTATCCTTGGCAACTGGGGTAAAACTATCGTTTCTGCTAATAATGAGCTCAGATGTGATGAATGAGACAACTGAAGCAAAACTGGAGGTACTTAGAAATGAGAGGTAGGTATGAGGATGCTCAGGTGGACTTTTTGGCTTGCAGAAATCCTCCCCCACCCCAAGAAAAGAAGACAACTTAATTAGGACTGAACATGCTTAGCAGTCATAAAATATTTTTCCCCAAGGGCGAAATGCCCTACTTGGAGGGAATATTTAGCTGGAACCCCAAGCAGGAGCCCTCTCTGCCCTATATGTCCATTTAAGCCCATTCCATACTTACTGATCACACCATAGTTTTAATGCACCGGGAAAGGGTCACAAAATACTATGGAAGGAGACTGTGAGTAACTTGCAATTATAGCAGCTCCTGTGCAAGGAGAGGTCACAGCTGCCTACACAAATGCCAGTAGTATCCTAGCAGAAGAGCCAAGATCCAGACTTACGGACTTGCTCCATTAGCAAAGTTGGATAATCAGGCTGCAAGTGACTTGAAAGTAAAACCTACTGAAGTCAATGGGTTGAAATACAAAAAAAATCACAGGTCTGACATTTAAAATTACCCAATGTATTTTTAAAAGTGAAATGAGATGGCGGCATATTCTGCCTCCACTTGCAGTTGGAAATCACATTAAGAGGTTGTCTTAACAAGGCAGGACTTTGAGATAACACTGTAAGCATTATATATAGAAGTATTAAATCTATGACTACATTTTGTAACCAAGGGCCACAGTATTTTCCTTATATTGAAAGCAGGCCCTTGCAGAGCCAGGCAGAGGCCCGGGCCAAGTAGATAATGTGGCCCCCCCTTTCCCCCCCTGGGGAACACTGAAGTCTTATAAATAAGTAAGTATATAAATAATTTTTACAAAAGTTATGCTGACAAATAAGTTACGCTGACTATATATTTTTTTGGGGGAAATGAATGAATTCCTATGCGCCACAAATAACCCAGAGATGCATTTTAAATAAAACCACACATGTACTCATATACAGTGGTACTTCGACTTCCAAATGCCTCAACTTCCGAAGGTTTCGACTTACGAAGTTGGCAAGTATTTTCGCCGCACGTGCACGGCGCGCACATTCTGCGCCTGCGCAGAAGCGGCATACAAGGTCTGCGCAAAGCGCAAAATTGCACTTCGCACATGCGCAAAATGGACGCTTCGACATCCAAAGGTTTTGACTTACAAAAAGAACCACGGATGGATTGCCTTCGTAAGTCGAGGTACCACTGTATTAAAAAAAAACCAGGCAGGCCCCACAAATAACGCAGAGATGCATTTTAAATAAAAGGATACATTCTACTCATGTAAAAACACGCTGATTCCCGGACCGTCCGCAGGCTGGATTTAGAAAGCGATCCGGCCGGATCCGGCCCCCGGGCCTTAGTTTGCCTACCCATGATCTAGCAGGCATCCCCAAACTTCGGCCCTCCAGATGTTTTGGACTACAATTCCCAACATCCCTGACCACTGGTCCTGTTAGCTAGGGATCATGGGAGTTGTAGGCCAAAACATCTGGAGGGCCGCAGTTTGGGGGTGCCTGATCTAGAGTCATTTAAGCCCTGGCTTGTGATACCATTTGCATTGCCAGATCCTAGCAGCTTGCTCTTTGAGATTTCAACCTGGAAGTGAGTTTCTGCAGCTTTATGAGGCCTTGCCGCCTTCCGAAGCCAAGCCCCGATCTCCCCCGGACCTACAGAGGCTCTGCGATTGGCCTGTACGCCGCGATCGGCCTCTGAAGCCTTGCTGCCTCCCAGAGGCAAGCCCCAACTTCCGCCTGACCTGCGGAGGCTCCGCAATGGGCCTGTAGGCTGTGATCGGCCTCCGAAGCCTTGCAGCCTCCTAGAGGCAAGCCCCGACTTCCCCCAGACCTGTGGAGGCTCCACAATGGAGCCTGTAGGCCGTGGGAGGCCTCCGAAGCGTTGCAGTCTCCCAGAGGCAAGCCCCAACCTCCCCCGGGCCTGCGGAGGCTCTGCGATCGGCCTACAGGCCGTGGGAGGCCTCCAAGGCCTTCACAACTATCTGGAGCCAGCCCCCGGCATCCTCAGGATGCCCAGCAGGTTGCATCCCAGCCCAAGAATTAGGTAAGAAACACTTACCTAACGAAGACCAAGAGTATAGCTGCTAAGAAAACAAAGAAAACACCTTTGCCCCACCCCCGGCTATAGAAAGATGGGTGGCAACCAGCCAGGTAAGCCCACCTACCCTGGGGTGGTGGGGGGAGTGGAATTTTTTGGGATTCTGCAAGGGATTTTGGGATTTGTTTACATGAGTCTGCCCTGTGCCTTTGTCTCTGGGGTTCAGGAGCTAATCAAGAAAGGAAGCTAAGCTGCGGTACAGTAGGAGCTAATCAAGAAAGGAAGCTAAGCTGCGGTACAGTAGGCTGGGATAAGACAAGTGAGCCTGACCGAGGCCCCCTTTGGAATCGGAGGCCCGGGCCAAATGGCCCATATGGCCCACCCTCTGTTTGGGCCTGATTGTAAGGCATGCATAATCTCTTACTACTGAATTTAAGTTTCAACTGCATTTTCAATTGTAATATCACTAGTACACACTTTGCTTTTTAAAACTTTCGCTAGATGACTGAAAGTGGTTTACAATAATCTCCTGTTACCACCCCCGAAATATTTCTTCATTTTGAATTGCTACTCTGAGAGAGAGAGAGAGAGGCCTTTGTTGTTACACTGCCTAACTATTTCAATTGCTTGATCTGCCAAGTGAGAAGAAGATCAAACAAATAGGGGATCAATATGATCATTGACCAAGTCTCCCTCTGGGAAATATAAAAGGGGAATTAATCACTGCTCTTCAGAGACTACAGTAGCGGAGGGCACCCTTTGGTTTTCAAACATATTGCTGAAGCAGCCCTCCTAATTCACCTTTCCATAATTCTTCTCCTAATTTTCAGGGCCCTGTACTACTCTCTAGTCCAGGCACCCCCAAACTGCGGCCCCCCAGATGCTTTGGCCTACAACTCCCATGATCCCTAGCTAACAGGACCAGTGGGGGGGGAGATGGGAATTGTAGTCCAAAACATCTGGAGGGCCGAAGTTTGGGGGTGCCTGCTCTAGTCTCTCAAATGCCTTTTAAAACTCTTTCCCAATACGGTAGAATTGTGTTTCTTTTGTTAACTATCATAGATATGCAGCCCTGACTTGATTCATAAATAGATCATCTTATCCTACTGTGATTCTATTTGCAATCAAACCATATACAGGTTTGCACGTTCTACTCACATGCGACCGTGTATACGCGAGGCGCCAGGAAATAAATAAATAAAGTTCATTTTGAGCCTGGAAATGGCTGGAGAGTCCCTGAGGCTTGTGAAGCCTGGAGCCCGAAGAAGATGTCAGTGTGGAGCAGGGGTCAGCAAACCTTTTCAGCAGGGGGCCGGCCCACTGTCCCTCAGACATTGTGGGGGGCCGGACTATATTTTGGAAAAAAAAATGAACCAATTCCTATGCCCCACAAATAACACAGAGATGCATTTTAAATAAAAGGACACATTCTACTCGTATTAAAACATGCTGATTCCCGGACCATCCGCGGGCCGGATTGAGAAGGCGATTGGGCCACATCCGGCCCCTGGGCCTTAGTTTGGGGACCCATGGTGTGGAGGGAGGAAGCCCCGAAGAGACCGGAGGTGCAGCAGGGCTCTGTTTAAGCTGCTCAACCTCCATGCCTAACATCTGATGTGTCAATAGTGCAGCAGAAGCAGCCGCTTCCCTGCACATCCTCCAGCCTCCTTCCGGCCCCAGAGCTTCAATTCTAATTGTGGTTATTTTGTGACACAGTATTTTGTGACAGAGAGGGTGCTCCCCACTCTATGCAATTTCATTTATGCGTGCAGGGGCCCAGAATGTAACTCCCATGTAAGTGGGGAGTCGCCTGTATCTCCCCCACACCTTCTCCCTCTCTTAAACAGCTTTAACTGGAATGCATGATAGTTGATCAGTCTAGTTGTGAAGTTAGCATGCGAGATTATGAGTTCTCCAAGACTACCAATTCCGCTCTCTCGCTCCCTGTCACATGCATGCACACACACACACCACACACAGCCTAGAATGTAACTCCACTGTTTCCTGTTCCTCACACTCTAAAGTGCATATATATCTAATCTGCAGCTAACTGTAGACAGGTAGTCCTGAATAGATTACTAAGGGGGAGAGAGCTACCCATTTTGGAAACTAGAGCACGTGGTTTGCATGCAAATTTCCGGGTTCAACCCCCAGCATTTTCAGGTAAGAGTTGGAAGAAACTCCTGCCTTACAATACCTTACAATAGACCAGGCATCCCCAAACTTCGGCCCTCCAGATGTTTTGGACTACAATTCCCATCTTCTCCGATCACGGGTCCTGTTAGCTAGGGATCATGGGAGTTGTAGGCCAAAACATCTGGAGGGCCGCAGTTTGGGGATGCCTGGTGTAGACAGTACTGAGCTAGATGGATAAGTGGCCTGACCAATCTCTTACTAATATCTAGTTCTATGTATCCTGCTTTTAAAAAAATTTAATTCTTATTTTTATAATTCTCATCATCGTTGTTATTGTATCATTTACGCTTGGTGTTGCTTGTGATACTGTCTTATTATACAGGAGAAACTCAAAATTAGAATATCACCGAATTATTTCAGTAATGCAACATATTATTATTATTTACAAATGCTTTCTTTCGGAAATTCCATAGGAATAAAACAACATTGCTATTAAATTTCATTAATTACATTCCATTTATAATTGACCCACCTAAACGACAAGTAATTACAACAAATAAAGGCTTGACATATCTTGCTTTGCATGTCATGCATCTATCTCATATATTGGTTTCACCTTTTAAGTTGTGTTACTGAAATAAATGCACTTTTCAACGATATTCTAATTTTCCGAGTTTCACCTGTATTGGAATGAAGAGGTTGGAAAAGGAGAAAACACAAAAATGTTACATATATATAAAATGGGTAAAGGGAAACATCTAATTGTCTGGAAAAGTCATTTCCCAGTTCATGCTGAGAAGCTATTTTTAAATGTCTCCAGGGATGGAAGCAAAAGCTGCATCATAGTTTCCTCAATGGATGAATCCAATATTTCAATGTAGCTAGGGCTTAACACCAGTGTGGATATCCATCCGCAAACATTATTACTGCAGCCAGTGCAAAAATGTGGCTCAAGAGAGGGGAATGGTGTGACACACATTAGCTGTCATTGGAGGTGGAGTTAGCAGACTATATATTCCTTTGCTCTGCTTCAGTACGTTTCAACCAGTCACTCTGGAGCAAAGTACAATTTCTTGCCTGTCTTGTGGGCAGATTCACCCCACAACTCTGTGTAGTGAGCTGTAGGTTAGGGAGTGAGTGTGAATAAATACCATATTTTTCGTTCCATAAGGCACACTTTTTCCTCCTACAAAGTAAGAGGAAATGTCTGTGCCTCTTATGGAGCAAATGTGTGGTCCCTGGAGCCGAATTGCCCAGGGACTAAAGGCAGATCCTGCTTTTTTCTTTTTTTAAGAAAGAGCTAAAGGCTAACAAGAGGGAAAGAGAAAGAAACCTGCTTAGCAGCTGATTGCAAAGATCGGGGAGGGAGATAAGAGAGCTAGCTCCCTTGGCCCCTCCTGGCCCCTTGCCTAGGCCTCAATTGTTGTCTGCAGGGGGAGACATGTGACTGGCTGATTAGATTATCTGTCTGGAAACTGTAGAAATGGGTCCCTTTCCTTTCCTATAGAAGAAGCTGCAGAACTGTGAGTTGAACCCCATAAAAACAGGATTTTTCCCCTTTGCAAGGAAACTCAGCAGCTTTGAGCTGATCCTAAAAAAAATGGAGCTTTCTCCCTTTGCAAAAAAGATGCACAACTCTGTGCTGACCCCCCCTCCCCAAAAAACGGGCCTTTTCCCATTTGCAAAAAAAGCTGCACAACTTTGAGCTGATCCTTTAAAAAATGGAGCTTTCTTGGCTGCTATGGCTAGGACAATTCAAGAAAGCAAAATATTTTTTTCTTGTTTTCCTCCTCTAAAAACTAGGTGGGTCCTATGGAGCAAAAAATATGGTAGGTCAATCTGGTCAAATCTGGCAGGTAGGTGCGGGAGAAGGAAGAGGAGTGAGACCATCAGGTGAGGTGGACCATTAGGCATGTTTGCAAGTGACAGGTGTTTCCAGCTGTTGTAGGCTGTGTGGCCTGTGTGCTGGAAATGGTGACTTTCAGGCTAACCGATCTTACTCCTCCAGAGTTGTGTTGCCGGGGGGGGGGGCATTCCAGGAAACCCTCCCTTCTCACCTTAACCATGGACTCTAGTCAAGCCTCTTGTCCTTGGGCTAGATGACTCTCCCAAGGTTTTTCAGTTGGGCTTACTGCTACTGCAGTGTTAATCTCCCTCCGCTCAGATATGCAGACAATAAATGCAGCCCTAGTTCAATCCATGTAGTCGTGCCAAGTTGACCCGTTATTTACCTGGCTTGTAGCAAACTTCAAAAACAGCCCAGCGCTGATCATGTGTGCTCCATGGACAAAAGAATACTGGTTGGGGTGGTAGCGGACAGAAACATGAAATACATGGCTAAATCCCTGAGGAGGAGGAGGAGGAGGAGGAGGAGGAGGACTCTGCACTGCAACATTTGGCTGCAGGGGCCAATTTGTATAATGTACATAAGCATGGGCACCTGAAGATGTATTTTGCAGCAGAAAGTTCATCACATCATTTGATTTTCCTTCACCTGCAACATTTAGAGCAGGGGTCCCCAAACTAAGGCCCGGGGGCCAGATGACGCCCAATCGCCTTCTAAATCTGGCCCGCGGATGGTCCGGGAATCAGCATGTTTTTACATGAGTAGAATGTGTCCTTTTAATTAAAATGCATCTCTGGGTTATTTGTGGGGCCTGCCTGGTGTTTTTACATGAGTAGAATGTGTCCTTTTATTTAAAATGCATCTCTGGGTTATTTGGGGGCATAGGAATTCATTCATATTTTTCTTTCGAAATATAGTCCGGCCCCCACAAGGTCTGAGGGACAGTGGACCGGCCCCCTGCTGAAAAAGTTTGCTGACCCCTGATTTAGAGGAAACAGATAGTGTCATTTGTTCTCCATCTAAGGTGAGGATCTGAATAAATTTTTTTAAAAACAAGGTTTCTCGCTAGACTCCGAAGTCAGGGCAATGTCTAAAGCTAAAGCGACCTGTGTTACTAACAAGGTTACATACAATGTACTTCCAGCATCTTTTGCTCTGAGCTTAAGTCGGTGCAGGGGAAAGGAGAAGAAGAGAAGTCTAAACGAACCCAATACTGATGTTTAAGGTCCTGAGAGATGATCTAATTTAGCTATATAAAATCATGAAAGGGAAAGAATTAATTGATACTAATGAGTTATATGAGATAACATCATAATTAATTCCTACATAACAAGAGGACACAGGCCTGAAGTTAGAAAAAGAGAAGAAGGGGGGTGGATCAAAAGGCTGGCCTATATATTACAGAACATATTTGAAATATGAAATGAACTAGCAAAGTTGGAAGTGGAAGGAAGTTGGTGCACCATCTCAACAGTGAACGGAAAATTTATTCTTTGGGGAGGGCTTTTCTGGCAATCCGTCACCTGTTGTGTTTTTGATGTAGCTGATTAAACATAGGTTGGCATCTTTCTTTTCCCAGGGATGCAAAGGGGGCACGCCAGGCATTCCTTCAGAAAAGTGCACATGCTCCCAGTTGTATTCAAAGCCACACAAGATAGCTAGCTAAAAAACATTTAAGGATGTGAAAGTTCACTTTTTTACCCTACTGTGTGGGCTTCTTGAGGGGACCGTGGGCCAGGTTTATCCCTAGTGTAGACTATGGAGTTACACCAGGGATTTCTTGCCTAATCTGTCTATCAGCAAGAGTACAAACATATTATGGCAGTTGCTAAGGTAACTACATAGATTTGATTCCCCCCACCCCTAAATACCAGAGCCAAGTAAATCAGCACATAAGCCTTTCTGAAATTTCTCAGTGTATTAAGTTACCATTCATATATTACTGCACCAATTTATGTAATTTTTTTCTTTTTAAATATTCCCATTTTTGTGAGGCTCTTGCGGCATTAGCTATTTTTTCCTTATTTGAACAAGGAGCTACTTACCTCTTTGGTGTATAAATCACAAGTGACCAGTTATGTGCCAAGCACAGAAAGCTTTGATAAATCACAGAAATAATAAATTATGTGGGGGAAAAGGGCATTCTTTTTTCTTTGGGCTGGTGTGGTGCAGGAGCTGTGGTGAAGGCGAGTAGAATTTCCATTTAAAAAAAAACCATTTCATATTGATGCCACATTTACAAATCTGAATCTCAATCTATGGACATTAGGAGCTGTATTTGTTTTTAACGCTCAGTATGTAAAACATATTCTACTAGTAAAATCCACAGAACCAAGATGCATGATGATGCTTCCTGGCTTGTCAACAGAAAGTCCAAATAAAGACATTATGCTAATACACTAAAATGACTGACAAACTGATGTCAGAATAGATACTGGCATTTCTCACAAAACACAACCAGAAAGGGAGCCTTAGCACGCAAGCCACCAGTTCAGAGGGCCCTTCAGACTATGCCATCGACTTTATGGAAAGGGAGGGGAAAGAATAAGAAAACAAAACAGCTCCAGTCATACCCACAACTCTCATCTAAGCCAAGGCCCTATAGGACATAACTAAAGATGTAGTGCAAATGAGACCTGCATACTTACATCCCAACATCAATTGTGATCACCTGTCCAACCACAAGCCCATGGGGGCTGTAGCTTGGGTTGCATTCGGTTGTGTTGCTGTTGCCTCCCATAGACAAGTTGGCCGGCACATCCCCCCTCCCCCGGTTTACAGCCCTTAATGCCTGCAGTCACTGAGAATGTGCAGAAAACTTTGGCACAGGTGTGAGGAAACATGGGCCCTTCAGTTGTTGCCACCTATAATTCCCACCAGCATGCATGGCCAAAGGCCAGGAATGAAGGGCTCTGTAGTTCAGCATCATCTGTAGGTCTACCTGCTTAAGAGGAACATCCAGAACGTGGCCTTTAAAGTCACAGTTAATAACCAGCACAGCAGTGGAAAGAGAGGTGAGCCATATGATTAACAAAAGGACATTAGGGTGATCACCATTAATAATTATTCTGAAATTATGTTGCACCATAATCAGACAGGTCAACAAAAGAACATGTAGAACAGAAAACAGAAACTATCCTGTTTCTTTACCAGACCAACTCCACCATTCTCCAGTGTAAATAAATCCCAATGCAGGAAAATCCGGACACTAGTAAAATATGTGGCAGTTTAGGGATGTGCAAAAGGGGGGGGGGGTGAGTTTACCATAATGTGTGTTGCTCTGTGGGCCTCTGCCTCTTGACATAAAGGATTAGAGGGGTATTACTCTATGATGCATGCACGGCTTTTTTCATAGGCAGGAAATGCCAAATCCCAAACAGCCCTTGGTGCTTAGTTTTAAGATTCTTAAGTATGAACAGCAGGCAAAAGAAATAGCTTCTTCCACATTAATCAGGCAACTGTTTTATGGACAGTGCTTTTGCAAACTTGATATACAGACAGGATCTCTCATTCCACTCAGATTGGATGTTCCATCTGAAATATTTAGGTTTTTATTTATGCAATACTTATAGAGTTGTTCAAATGATTCTGGTCCAGCTAGTCATTTCAAGTCACCATAGGTGGCAAGTGGGCAATGGGCAAAGACTTGAAGCTTGGTTGTCCAAAGCATGGCCTGCAAATTCTACCACCATTCTCCCACAAAGTAAACATGGCATAAAGTTGTCCTGAGACAATTTGGGTCTACTGCACATAGCCTTTGATTATGTTAAAGTACCGTAGAAATGTAAATTTGCAGCATGAAGAATAGGTATAATGTATCATATCTAATATAACTAGCCTGGAGATTCATAACTGGCATAGTACGGTAATACTGTACTATTTTTGAAAATAAGTATATTTACATTGTTTAAAAGGTCTGGGTGTTTGAGACTGGAGTTCTGCAATTTCCGACACCACCAAAATTAGGGAGTTTTGATTTTTGCTCAAAATTACATTAAGGACTCAGGTGGGTTTTTTATGGGGAAAAAACCTTTTCCTTAAGACTGGGAATAATTTATCTCCCTTCAAAACCCATATATAGCCCACATTCAAATAAATTAAAATTTTAAGAAAACGGAATTTAAAGACGACTATCCATTATTTATTATAACTATAAATGTGATTGAACTATACTTTTATGACCTGAATGGTATGGGTAATATTGAAATATCCATGTTTTCAAAGAGGATCACTGCATATACTGTACAGTGATAGTTTCAGTATGGTCATGTCTGAGGATACATGTGCACCCATGAATAGGGTCTTAAAACAATGGCACTTACATCTGGATCAACATTGCATACAGCTTGATACATGTTAATACCTTGGGGTGACAGAGTAGCAAAAAAGTGAAAGAGAAGTTGCTGTTTTAAAATGTAAATGACAGTAAACAGCTACAGTATGAAGGTAGTTAAAGTTAAACTGACAGCGTGGGATTAATTAAATAATATGCGGAGTCTATCAAAATTAGCACTGCAAAGGCAACCGATTAAGCGTTAAGACACATAATGTGATGACCTATAATTGGGGTGGGGGAGAATAACCTGTTAAACGCAACTGGTTTTTTGGATTCCAGATGCTGGTATGT